>NW_021860010.1:0-954 GCF_006229205.1 Suricata suricatta | reverse complement strand
AAAGGAAAAAATCATAAGGGCTGTGAATGAGCTATAGAAACATACAACAGCTATAGAACATCTCTAGATGTTCACAGGAGAAAGAGATTATTTTTTGCTTGTGAAGGGGAGGAGGCCATTGCAGTGGAAGAGGTTTCTGTGGAGGAGTGTCAGGTAAAGTTTCACGGGGAAAGTGGCATTTGAGGGGCCTTGAAGGATGAGTATGCAGGGTCTGGACTTAGGGAGATGAGGCGATAAACATTCCAGAGAAGAGAAGGCCTAGTATATAGATACCCTGTCCTTGCCTTTAATCCATCCCCAATATCTTTCCTGAATTATCCAGTTCCCCACTCTAGTCTTTACTGTCACGTTCTTCCTGTAAGCTCTTTGTTTCTGAGACCAACTTGGAAATGTTGTATCTGGGCCCCAAATTCACTTGTTGTGTCCCTCCAATACCATTTGGGGTGTATCAACCTGCTTTGACATCAGAATGACTTTCAGAATGGCCTTTCCCTGGCAAACTATTAGAATCTGAGTCCTTGGGCCATATTTTTGTTCAGTCCTGGCTATCTTCTCTGCTCCCAGTGTTTGTTAGTCCTTTTGCTATTCCTAGAAAAACCACCACAAAATCCCTAAGACTATGCCCTAAGGGAGGGAGGATCCTGCCATGAGTTCAGAGGGATCTGAGCTATGCTCTCTCTAGCACTGCCTGGCACACAATTTATGTTGATTGTTTGGATGTTTGAATGACCCTGCTTCCTAAAGGACTGAGTCCGGTCCATCTCTGGAGTCTGAGCACTTAGCAATATATTATCTGTAGTAGGCATTTTTGCTGAATAAACTGTGAGTTTCTAAGTGTCTGAAATGTTACCATCTGAGGTTAATTCCTTTGGACCAGTGATGCTCTTAAGCCTCAGGGGTCACGACACAAACAACTTTAACAGGACTAAGTCATTATCAGTCATTAGTATTTTC
>NW_021860009.1:0-954 GCF_006229205.1 Suricata suricatta | reverse complement strand
CACATACCCCTTAATTGCACAGAGTTCCTCATGTGGCAGCCATGTCATCTGTGTGACCCATAGTCTTCCAGTGTGACTTAGACATTTACCACATGCAGCTGCCAATGACAAGTAAATGAGCAGAGTGTATCTGTGATGGTGCATTCCATTGAGAACCTACAGCTTATTAATTGAACTCAGTGCTTCCCAAGCCCCAATGTGCGTACAGATACCTGGGGATAAAATGTAGATTCTGCCTCCATAGATCTGGAGTGGGGGCCTGAGATTTTGCATTTCAGCAAGTTTCTAGGAGGTGCTCAGACTGCTGATTGCAGGACCACACTTTGAGTAGTGAGGGTTTACTGAATGGACAGCGCTTGTCTTTATTGGGATCATCAGCCTATCAGAAGGATGTTGGGCAAGGCTTGGTACATTCCTTTATTTGAATTTTTACTTATTGTAACAGGTGATTGTTTTAATATGGCTTTTGAGATACAAATAACTCTTTTTATTAAAAAATTTTTAACAATTATTCATTTTTGAGAGATAGAGAGTGCAAGTTGGGGAGGGGCAGAGAGAAAGGGAGACATAGAATCTGAAGCAGACATGGGGCCTGAACTCATGGACTGCGACACCATCTTCTGGGCTGAAGTCAGATACTTAACCACTGAGCCACCCAGGTGCCCCAAGAAACAAATAACTCTTAAAGGGATTGATTCATGGTTTTTTTCCCTCTTTTTTTAAGTTGCCATATGGGCTTCATTATTTGATTTTCCACAGGCTGGATAGAGGCACACTTCCTTAGCTTAAACCTGCATCCCTAATTCCCTATACTGAAAGATTCTGGAGAACAAGGGGCAATGGTTCGTGCAGATAGGTGTTTATTAAAGACTTTCTTGTCCTATTTCACATTTTTCTAATGTGATCTAACTTGAAAAAAATAGAAAATTTAAAAAGGCTTACGTATTTCAGTTA
>NW_021860008.1:0-1891 GCF_006229205.1 Suricata suricatta | reverse complement strand
AGGCATAACACAAGAAAATATAGATAACATCCTATTCAATGGTGAGAAACTGAGTGCTTTTCTCCCCCAAATCAGGAACAGATAAGGATGTCCTCTCAGATTATTCTTAATCAACGTTGTACTGTTCAATCAGGTAAGACAAATATAAGACACATAGATTGGAAACTGAAAAGTAAAATTATCTATATATGCAGATATGATTGTCTATATAGGATCTACAACAAACAACAGGGATTAAAATGGGAATTAGCAAGGATACAGAACACAACATCAGTATATGTAAGTCTGTTGTATTCCTTACCAGCTGTAAACAATGGGAATTTGAAAGTCAGCTGACTGACTTCAGCTCAGGTCATGATCTCAGTTTGTGAGTTTGAACCCTACGTTGGGCCCTGTGCTGACAGTTCAGAGCCTGGAGCCTGCTTCTGATTCTGTGTCTTCCTCTCTCTGCCATTCCCCACTCACAAGCTCTGTCTCTCTCTCCCTTTTTCTCAAAAATAAACAAACATAAAAAAAAAAAAGATTCTCGGAGTCCTGAGAATCCAAAAACATAATCTGAGGTGGCCCATGGCCAGGCCCAAAATGTACTTGAAATCTTACCTTATAAGCACCCAACTTAATATAGTCATTTATTAAAATGTTAAACATTAATTACCAGTTAGATCACTGATCTGTCTTCCCACTAACACAGCTAAGAAAGAGACATGTCTCGGCTTGATAAGCACCATCCTAAAACCTCAAACCATCAGAGGGGCCGACAGAATAAACCGAAAACCTTTAAGATCATTCAAAACTAAAACCGAATGACTCCTGAATTACTTTTCAGCTAGCAATATTAACAACTCCTGACATAAATAAACTAGAAAAATAAACTAGGCATTCTACTGGATAAAGTCTGAGAATCAAGAGGTTGCAAACACTAAAAAAATACATTAACAATTTTTAAAATCTAGAATGTTATATCTAATTAGTCGATGGAATACCAAAGTTTTCATCTGAAGAATATTGTTAGCAGAATTTCTCAGTGATTTGTAAGAATTAACCATTAGAAATAAAATAATAAATTATGCATTTATAGCCAGCTTCACTTACTTGGCCCTAAGAAAACACAATGATACAAAGAAAATCTCAAATTATAAAATGCACTTGGTTAGCAAGATGGAAAATCTCTTAACTGAAGAGTAAAGGAAAATAGAAACTGCATACATCTCCCTTCATTAACCAACAAAGGAGATAAATACGTTACATAGAAAAACACAAGGATAACTTTATAATCCACATCATAGTAAGATTCATCACAATAGATAGGGCAAACCATGTCTAAATGAGGAATATTTTTTAATCTAAAAAGCTCTTCTAAACTATTGTTGGAGCTGAAAACAGTAAAACCATGAAGAACTATACTATACCTAAACACACAAAAAGGGAAAAAATATTTTTAATAAATTAAACTTATATTGGTGTCTTTTTCCCTTTTTTTAATATATTTCAACACAAGAATATTTCTTTTTCTTTTATTTTTAATAGGTTATTGTCAAATTGGTTTCCATACCACACCCAGTGCTCTTCCCCACAAGTGCCCTCCTCCATCACCACCACCTCTTTTCCCCCCACCCCTTCCCCTTCAGCCCTCAGTTCGTTTTCGGTATTCAGTTGTCTCTCAAGTTTTGCGTCCCTCTCTCCCCAACTCTCTTTCCCTCTTCCCCTCCCCCTGGTCCTCCATTAGGTTTCTCCTGTTCTCCTGTTAGACCTATGAGTGCAAACATGGTATCTGTCCTTCTCTGCCTGACTTATTTCGCTTAGCATGACACCCTCAAGGTCCATCCACTTTCCTACAAATGGCCATATGTCATTCCCTCTCATTGCCATGTAGTACTCCATTGTGTACATA
>NW_021860007.1:0-954 GCF_006229205.1 Suricata suricatta | reverse complement strand
ACTGACAGATTTGATTTAATACTATAGAAATAAATCATATGACATGAAAAAAATTGATACCTATATTTATAGTATATTTCTCTCTTCTCGAGGTTCCCAAAATATTTTAAGGCCTGCTAGGAATGGACCTTTCTTAACTCACCTGTATGTCCAGGAATGCTGTAAGTCAAGCAGCACACCAGTTTTTTCAAGACACCTTATAAGCGTTGGCTTTATAAAAGTGAATCCTACTTTATTAAATCTGTTTGGTCATATCTGATTCTATACACATCATTCTTAAATTTGAAATTAACATCAAAGCCTTGGTAATATAACCAATGTTTTCCATGGTGTCTGTTATAAGAAGAACAGACTCTTCTTAAACTAGTAATGTTTCAAAGAAAAAGTTGTAAGAATGAATTCAGGAGCATATTTTCTTATTATCAGAAATATAGGGCAATTGTTATTGTATCTTTTCTTTTCCTTAGGTGTAGACAGTCCAGTGAATTCTTTTTGAGGGGAGATCCAATATATATTTGCCAAGAGTTTTGTATGAGAAGGCCTGAAGTCTAGTTATAGACTAGAGACTGTAGAGAACAGACTTTATGTTGGAGTCTAGTTATAGTGTAAGAGACAGGAAACACAGTCTTACTGTGTGTTCCCAGGACCTTTGCTAAAGCTATTCCCAGCTATTGGTATTTACTTATCTCACAACTGTGTGAGTGCCTTTTGCAATGCTTAATTTTTTTCTAAATCTAAACTCCACTTTCTTGTCTTGTTAAGGGCAAGGAAATGAATTCTCCTGTTCAATCTGATCTTCCAAAAGGTACCATTTTTTATGTTCAATCTGATCTTCCAATAGATACCATTTTTTAAAGTTCATATATTTTATTTTATTTTTTTGTGGTAACTTAATTTTTTTTATTTTTTTTTAGAATATAACACTATTTTTTAACATATGCAATTATTTTCCAT
>NW_021860006.1:0-954 GCF_006229205.1 Suricata suricatta | reverse complement strand
AAGCAATGTTCCAATCTTTGCAACTACACAAAAATCTGAAATGATGACTAATGCTGTTGCAACCATTAGTGCTGAAGCGAAATTAAATTTAGTAAACATAATTTGTGTGAGCATGAGAAAGCATTCAATAGCAGATATGTCTGATCTAATGACAATTCTTTTATTGGGAAAAGAGCAGATTGGGATGCAACCCTATTGATCAAATCATGGTTCTACTGCAAGTATAGTTTGGCTACAGAACAAGAGTTTGGCAAACCCCCTCAAAGGCATTCTGTGAAAATTGATTGACTATATGGAATTTATAATAAAAAGTATTGGATATTTTCTTATTATTTGAAAGTTGTGTGTTAAATGTATTTACTGTCATTTCCCTTCCCCCACTGCCAGTTGTTAAACATTTACCGCCACTATGAAGAAACCATTAACAAATACTTGAATAATAAGATAAATTCAGATGGTGGTAAAAGCCATGAATGCATTAAAGCAGAGCGATATAGTGGAGAGTGCCCAGTGGTGGGGGCAAGCTCACAGAGGGTGGTGACTAGGAGTAGTCAGCCTGTGAAAATGGACATATTTAGGGTAAAAGTAAGAGCAAGTGCAGTGGCCACATGAGACGAAAGAATTTGTGTGTTGCTATTATTGCTGTTGTTAACAGAATCTGCACCTGAGATCCAAAATCTGAGGTCTACTCATTCCTTTCTCCCTCGAACTGAATCTAGGGACCACTCAGTGTCACTGTCCATTTGGCCCCATTGAAGCACCTGTGGTTCCTGGCTTCCTCCATAAATGTGCAGAATTCTATACAGTTTTTTTTTAATCTTTTAATGTTTATTTATTTTTGAGAGACAGAGTGTAAGCAGGGGAAGGGCAGAGAGAGGAGATACAGACTCTGAAGCAGGCTCCAGGCTCTGAGCTGTCAGCACAGAGCCCCATGCGGGGCTCGAACCCATGAAC
>NW_021860005.1:0-954 GCF_006229205.1 Suricata suricatta | reverse complement strand
TAGTTTAAGTAAATTTATAAAGTTGTATGAAAGCAGATTGTTCAACAATGCGTCTCCGATTGTCAGTTCACAATCCCACGCCTCTTGTGCAACCCTGGGTGTTGTTTTCCTCAAAAATGTTTTTAAGGGGCGTCTGGGTGGCTCAGTGGGTTGGGCGTCAGATTCTTGGTTTCAGCTCAGGTCATGAGCTCACGGTCTGCGCTGACAGCCGGGAGCCTCCCTCTCTGCCCCCTTCCAGCTCAGGCAAGGGCACCTGCAGTCTCTTTCTCAAAACAAGTAAACTGAAAAAGTTTTTTAAATGTTACAAAATAGCGAACACTGCACAAAGCTGTGCTGGATGCTACGACGGGCGGCCTGCAGGCACTTTCCGGCCCGGAGCTCCTGCAATGTCTGAAACTCCTGAGTGAGCACGCACCTTGGGGTTCTCACTCCGCCTGAGAACAACTTTATGACCCGCTATGACCCACTTTCCTGTTTCCTGGAATTCCGAATGTGCCTCATCAGTGACGCTGAGGACGCCTGTGCCGCTGTGTCCCTCAGAGCCAGGCCTGCTGCTCCCCAAAGTCACCGCAGACCTCTGCCGCTGCTTCCCGGGCCTCGTCCACGGGGGCGTCCAGGTGTCTCCCAGCCCCCAGGCCAACACACTGTGGTCACAAGGACCCTGACAGAATGCCGAGCCTCTCGCAGGCCTGCCGTGACCCACCAGCCCGCAGGCTATAGGCCTCGAACCCCCTGAGCTCTGGTTCTCTGCTCCGGGGCCTCCGTACCTGCTGCTCCCCTGTGCCAACCATCGGCGCCCACATTTTCTTCATGTCTTCACTCCACAGTCTTAGTGGGCTTCCCCGGCCACTCCCTCCACGAGGCCCGTTTTTATTAGTTCCTGCTCCCTGCTCCGCTTCTGGTTGGTACCTACCCCCCATCCTGCCTGCCGCTCCCTCTGCCGCTGGAGGGCTC
>NW_021860004.1:0-954 GCF_006229205.1 Suricata suricatta | reverse complement strand
GAGAGAGGGATGCAAAACTTGAGAGACTATTGAATGCTGAGAATGAACTGAGGGTTGAAGGGGAAGGGGGAGGATGGAAAAGAGGTGGTGGTGATGGTGGAGGGCACTTAAGGGAAGAGCACTGGGTGTTGTATGGAAAACAATTTGACAATAAAATATTATGGAAAAAAAAAAAGTGCTGCAGGACTACAGACATCATTGTATCACTAACGGCCATGTAAAAACCCTGAAAAGGTGGCAAAATCATGGCAACTGAAAGAATAGAAACATACAAGGTAACAAAACATGATGAAGAGAAGTTAAAGGATGCAGTAATTAAAAACAAAAAGATTATCTTCCAAGGAAATTCAAGGATACATAGGAATAAAATATATTTCATAAATTAAAAACCAGGGTATTTTTCATCTTAGGTATATTATTAAGAAATATATTAAAACCAGAAATCAATATTGAAGTTTAAGAAATATGAATGAGTAAAGAAATTTTTCAACATATGGATAGTTTTTTAATATTTCGTTTTGAGAGGGAGAAAGAGAAAAAGAGAGGAGTTGGTTAGGGGCAGAGAGAGAGGGAGACAGAGGTTCCAATGTGGGCTCCACGCTGACAGCAGAGACTGATGTGTGGCTTGAACTCATGAACCGTGAGATCATGACCTGAGCAGAAGTCAGATGATTAACCAGCTGAGCCACCCGGGCACCCCAATGTAGGGATAGTTTTAAGTAATACTTTGCATTGAAATTAATTACTTAATTTTTTAATTTATTTCTTTAATTTAAAAAGTTAATGTTTAATTATTTTTGAGAGACAGAGATAGCACAAGTGGGGGAGTGGGGCAGAGGGGGCGGGGCAGAGGACCTAAAGCAGCAGGCTTTGTGCTGACAGCAGAGTCTAATGTGGGCTTGAACTCATGAATCCTGAGATTGTGACCTGAGCTGAAGTTGGATGCTTAACTGA
>NW_021860003.1:0-954 GCF_006229205.1 Suricata suricatta | reverse complement strand
GCGTCAGGCTCTGTGTTGACAGCTAGCTCAGAGTCTGGAGCCTTCTTTCGGTTCTGTGTCTCCTTCTCTCTCTGCCCCTCCCCCTCTCATGCTCTGCCTCTCTCTGTATCAAAAACAAATAAAACATTAAATTTTTTTTTAATTTTCTTTATTTAATGGATTATTCAGCTTCTTTTTTTGACTTTGTTCACTCTTTTAAAAATACTATCAGACAAATCTTAGAACTTCCGGAGAATTTAATGCTAAAAAGTTACTTTGTACCAGGGCACCTAGGAGACTCAGTCTGTAAGAAACTGACTTCGGCTCAGGTCATGATCTCCAGGTTTGTGAGTTCTAGCCCTGCATCAGGATCTGTGCTAGCAGCTCAGAGCCAACAGCTTGCTTCAGATTCTGTGTCTCACTCTCTCTCTCTACGCCTCCCCTACTCATGCTCTGTCTCTTTCTATAAAAAATAAATAGATGTTACAAGTTTTTTAAAATAAAAATGTTATTTTGTATCCAAGGGAGTAGAATAATTATGAACTTCTTTTAACCTAAAAACAAGGTTTCAAAATATAGAAAAAGAAATGGTGCTCAAACAATTAGACATCCAATATAAAACAATGTGAGTGTAGACAGAAGTTTTACCCCTTTGACAAAATTAAGTCAAAAGGGATCATAGACCTAAGTTAAAAATGCAAAACTATAAAAATCCTAGAAGATAACATAGGGGGAAATCTAGATGACCTTGATAACTTAATACTAAAAAAAAGAAAAAAAACACAATGAAACTGGACCACTTTATTATACCATACACCAAAATAAATTCAAAGTGAAAGACCTAAGTTTGAGACAGGAATCCATCAAAATCCTAGAGGAGAACACAGGCAGTAACCTTTTTGACATTGGCTGTAGCAGCTTCTTTCTAGATATGTTTCTTGAGGCAAGGGAAACAAAAGCAAAAATAAACTATTG
>NW_021860002.1:0-954 GCF_006229205.1 Suricata suricatta | reverse complement strand
AAGAGAGCGGATTTTGACGAGTTTTCTACAAACATGTCTGACCTTTCTGCTTAGGAGTTCTATTCCGCTCTGGACACTGGAGCAGATCTTCCGACTTTACCGGAAGAGAAGACTGTGGTCTCTCTGTCCCGTCAGCGGGCTGCCGGAGGGCAGGGACACACTTTCCCGCGGAGACGGCAGTCCCCTATTTGGTCACCGCAGAGGGAAGTCCGGGCGTCACGCACAGCAGTCGGAGCGACGCCGAGTTCCTGCTGCCGCACCTGCGGCGGCTGCCCCGTGTGTTCCCGTAAGCGATCTCACGATGGTTTCGTACATTTATGAAGGACGGGAACCTGCAGACAGCGTCCTGGGGAACTGATGTCCACACGTTCACCACCAGACCTCATGTACACCTAACGCATGTCTGGTTAAAAGTAATGAAAATAGAGTGCAGTCTTTGCACACTCTTTAGACGTAAGACTTCACAATAATGAACCTCTCCTCATTGGTGTCAGGAGTTGTAAACACCCACGCTTGCTCTCTGGTAGAACCCACACTCCACGCTCATTCTCTGTTTACGTTCTCAGATTTCTGGTTCCATCCGCTGCCATAACCTTAGCTGTTGAGAGTAAGGATGTCTCTAGGACGCCTCACCTCGTTCTTTGTGTTGCTTCTGGGTCTCTGTGGTTTGAGAAAGTCTGCATCCAAGCTCTGTGCCAAATCCACGAGCCCCCACCGGACCCAGCCCCCAGCCCCCAGAACGGCCTCCCCGGCCTCAGACTCTGCGGGGTTTCAAGGGCACAGAGCGCCCTCTGCCCTCGGACTCGGCTCTCCAGGAGGCTGCCTGGCCGGACAGCGGGCTCCAGGACGGGGGCTGTCACGTCGGGACCCACCGCCCCGGTGTCCCTGGTCCATCGCACATGGAAACTGTGACCCTACCGTTTGCTTTAATGTTGGACAAACATGAAATGTTCC
>NW_021860001.1:0-954 GCF_006229205.1 Suricata suricatta | reverse complement strand
CCTGTTACAAGTGCTGTTATTACTCCCTGTTGACAGATGAGTAAACTAAGCACAAAGACATTACAGACCATGCCCATGTTCCACAAATTCTAAATGATGAAGCACAAGCAATCTCCAGAAATTATATTTTTTAACCACTGGCTATGGAGTCAAAAACATATCTAAATTTTGAACTTACACGTCTAAGTAAAAAATAGCTCAATTAGCAAATACAAGGAGGTTTAAATACTTTTTTCACTAAAAAACTTTTCCAGTTTACAAAAAAAAGTTGTATCATTCCTCTCCTAAATCAGACTCACTGAAAGCTTTAGCGGTTTTCAAATTCAATAATAGAATTTTAATAGCAGAATATATCACAGAGAGTATTTACTCCAACCTCACAACTTTACAGAAAAGGGAATTGAGACCAAGATTAAGGGAATTGCCCAAAGTCAAAAGCTAGCCAGAGACTGAACACAGATTAAAACACAACAGATCAATTTATCTACAACAGTGGATTTTCAGGCAATGATATCAAGTAGGTCCACTTCCAAATCACAACAAATATTTAGGGAGCAAATAAACAAAAATCCATATGCTACTTGTTAACTCTTACAGGGATAAAGAAACACCAGGATTTGTTGGTGTTGTTGGTGTTGTTTTGGCGGTGGCTTTTTTGGAGGGGGTGAGGTGAGAAAGTAAAGGGAACAGCAGAAGGTGTCCAAGCTTGAAATGCATTGCTGTCTTGAGTATACATCCTTACAGAAAACTCGTCCTTTTTTTTTTTTTTTTGGCCCATTACCAGGTGTTTCCTTTTGCAGCACCAGGGACGAGCATGGAAAGTTAAAGCATGGCCAGACCAATTCCCTCTCATTTATTTTGAGTCATTGCCAGACTCAGAGAAAAAGAACAAAAGGAAGCATATCCTTTCTATGTCTTTTTAAATTGAATGGTCTTCCATGAAATATCTCCATA
>NW_021860000.1:0-954 GCF_006229205.1 Suricata suricatta | reverse complement strand
CCCGGGCCTGGCAAGCCACGTCCAGGAAGGGCAGGGCATGAGGGAGGGCAGAGGTGCCTCCCCCAAAACAGGGATAGAACCTGACTCAGCAAGGTGCTGGGCACACTGGGCACACAGCAGGTGCTCAATAAGTGACCCTTTATAGACGCTCAGGCAATATTTGCTGAATGCCTTAGTCTGTCGGGGCTGCTGTTACCAATACCGTAGACTGGTGGGTTATAAATGTCTGTCGTGCTGGACTCAGAGAGTCTGGCATCAGGGGGCCAGCGCGGTCACGTCCTGGTGGGGTCCCTCCTCACTTCCTGCTGTAGACTCACTGCTACAAAGAAGTGACAGGGCTCTGGTGGCTTTTACAAGGGCACTGATCCTGTTTACGGACCTCTGACCCCATCACCGCTGGAAGTCCCCACCTCCTCACTCCATTACGTTAGGGGGTAGAGTGTTGACCTGTGAATTTCTGGAGGGACACCGACATTCAGCAGGTAACACTGAATGACAATATGAGTGGACAGCAGTGTGTTTCTCTCCAAGCCTCTGCCGCGGTGGGATATCAGCCCAGCCGCCAGCCCCTCCCGGGCGCAGGGCTGGGTCTCCAGAGCCTTCCTGGGGGCCTCACCTAGTGCGGGGCAGCTGAGCAGCCACACTGCGGTGTCGGGGTTCCAGGGGTGTGTCTGAGCTGCCCTCCACCGTGCGCTATTACTGGGGTGCTGGCCCCTCGCTGTCTCACCCTCACCCCTGACCCCCAGCTGGACGTGAGGCTAACGGTCGGTCCGGAGACCTTTGCATCCTCCCGGTTTCCCGGCCTTGCATGTGGGCAGGATCGCGGCCAGGAGGCGGCGGGACCCCTTCCAGCACGATCTTCTCCCTCTTTGCTGCCGAGACTCTTAGAGCTCATTTCTCAGGAAACAAAGGCGCTGCCAGGGGCACCGGGCACCTGCTGTCCCCGTCCTCAGC
>NW_021859999.1:0-954 GCF_006229205.1 Suricata suricatta | reverse complement strand
GAGGGTTGCTGGAGGGGCTGTGGGTGGGGGATGGGCTAAATGGGCAAGGGGCATTAAGGAGGGCACTTGTTGGGATGAGCCCTGGGTGTTATATGTTGTGATGAATCACCGGATCCTAGTCTTGAACCAAGACTACATGGTATGTTAACTAAGTTATAGACAGTGTGTGTGTGTGTGTGTGTGTGTGTGTGTGTGTGTGTGTGTGCGTGTGTGCGCGCGTGCGTGTGCACACAGTGGGAATTCCTGTTTCTAGGCCTGGCCTCATGGGGAGCTTGGACAGCTGGTGGTCAGCTCCACCTCTCCCGTCCCACCCCACCCCTGTGATGTCTTCAGTCACTGCATGTGCTCCCTGTCCTTCAAGTCCTGCTTCCGGAGCAGCCAGACCATGTGTCAGGACAGATGAGGCTGGGAGGAAACAGCCCCCAGGTGGTGAGGCTCACACCCATTCCAGTGACCACAGAGGACACAGCTACTGGAGATGGTGGCCATGCTCAGAGCCTCAGGGGGCCCAACGGGACTCAAAGCCCCTGAGCTCACCTCCAGCAGCCCAACCTCAAGACCTTCCCTAGCTTATCAATGAATCTGGGTCTCCTGAGTTCTTGGAGTTTGGACTGTGTTTTGGCATTTATTGAGATTTGGTCTTGAGGTTTTTAGACTTCTTATGAATGCCTGCATGTGGGTGTGCACATGTGTGCATTTCTGGTGCATACACATGAGGAGGAGAAAGATGCAGAGAGAAAGAAAGAAATAGAGGCAAGATAGTGGCAGGGAGACAGATGATATCCTATCAGAACTTTTTAGAGATCAGAAAGTGTTTCTCTCCCTTCAGGCTGCATCCTTTCCCTCATCAGGCTGGGTCTCCCCACTTTGGACAGAAGCCATGTCTCCCCTCAGGTTGGGACTCCTGAGGACAGGACATGTGTCCTCCTTAGACAGGGGCTCCCTGAGGGCAGG
>NW_021859998.1:0-954 GCF_006229205.1 Suricata suricatta | reverse complement strand
GGTGTGCCCTGTGCCTGGACAGCCCTCACCCCAAGTCTCCACGCTGGCCACTGCGCAGTGCCCGGCCCCTGGCGCCATCCTTGGAGGGGACCTGACTGACCCGCCGTGTCTCAGGCCAACCTTAGATCAGGCTGGAATCTTTCCTGGGAGAGACGGGCCCAGACAAAGGGGAAGCATAGCAGTGCGCCCACGAGGGTGTCTGTGGGCCCACCGGCTCCGCGGGGTGACAGGGGCGTGGGGCCAGGCTGCGCCTGAGACACCCGCCGGGGGGAGGGGCTGGCTGGCAGGGAGCTCGGGGGAGGGGAGCTGCACACCGAGAGCCGAGCCTGGCTCTCTGCTCCCCTTGCCATGGCAACGAGGAGAGGGGGCCAGGATGCCAGGATGTGGCAGTCTCCGCGGAGCGTGGGCGCCGCTGTCTGCAGGCGGCTCGGCTCGAAGGAGAAACCCGGGAAGGGCGGTCCGGGTTCCAGCCCTGCACTGACACGTGCCCGCGGGGCGCACACGCAGCCTGTCCCCTGGTGCCCCGCACAGGAGGTCGGGGGCGCAGAGAGGCCCAGGGACTCGCCCGCAGGCGCACAGCGCGCGGCTGGAACAGAAGGCCTCGGGGGAGGTGGGGCGGCCAGGGCCTGGGGGACCCGCGTGCTCCTCCGCCGCAGGTGTGAGTCCGGCTGGCTCTCCAAGGGGCTCCCCTGACACCAAGGGCAGATCGGGGCGTCAGCCCGGTGCTGAGGAAGAGTTGGGGCAGCGCCCGCTTCAGGGACCCAGGAGTCCCGAGGCGCCGGCCCGCAGAGCTCCCTGGGTCCGGAGCGCAAGTCCGGGGCTTTCCTGCAGGTCTAAGCAGGTTCCCGGTAGTGGGTGGGGCTACGGGGAGGGGGTGGGGCTAAAAGAGGGAAGATTGGTCACAGAGGTGACCCTTGGGGCCTGGGCGGCTCCAGCCGAGAGGTGGGGGGGGGG
>NW_021859997.1:0-1892 GCF_006229205.1 Suricata suricatta | reverse complement strand
GCCAGCCAGAGCCTGGGGGCTGCGGGAGTGAAACATGAGACCCTTCGACTGTTACTGTCTCTTCTCTTCTCTCCCGCTCCAAGCTGAGAAGCCACCTCCTTCAGGAAGCCCTCAGTGATTTATCTCTCTTCTCCAGCCCGTCATGCCTTGGGCCACTCACTGACTCAGACGCAGGCTGTCCAGGGATGTCTTTCTCTTCCGCAGAGTGAGTCTCCCGAGGGCCGTCGGAACCCTGTGCAGACCTTCTCTCTATCTTTCCAGAGAGCGAGAGAGGCAGCGAGGGGGGTGTCCAGGGAGACCAGGGGCTTGAACAAACGGGGAGAGGAGAGAACTGGCCTCCACCACTTGCCAGGAGGCCAGGCTTGCACTCACTCTCCAGCTTGTATGAGAAACTTCCCTCAGGGCAAGAGGAGAAACGGAGGCCAGGGAAGGAGGACGTTTGGCCAAGGCGGTGCTCCCGGGACCTCCCACACCCCCCATCCACTCCCGCTGGGCCGGCCGCTGCCCCCATCCCCGGGCACCCTGGCACAGGGGACCAGCTGCCCACACAGCCACCTCCACGCACAAGCACGGAGTGAGCAGTGACGCAGCCCAGGGGACGGGGTCACGGTCACGGGTCCCCCTCCCCACCCCCGACCGGCTCGGGCGCAGACATTCACACACGCTCACATTGTGGGGTTTCATGTGTGACTCGGAGTAGCCTGACTTTGTGATTGTAGCTTCAAGCCCTCAACTCTGGGGGTCTGTCCCTGCCCCGCCGGCCGTCGGCTCCTCTGCAGACCCAGCCTCAGGCCGCCCCCCTCCCCGGGCAGCACGTAGGGGTGAAGCGTCAGAAGCCCTAGCGGCCCGGGCATACGGAAGACGGGCACCAGCTGCTGTGTGCAGGTGCGGCGGGAGCCAGGCGGGCCGGGGCTGCCCCTGTGTTGCAGGGGACCGTGCCCGGGGAATCGCGGTTCAGATGGCACGGTGAGGTGACGGGGCCTCGGATGGGGCAGGATGGCGGGAAGGGCCGCCTCACTCGCCGGCAGTGCCCTCGCCCCTTCCCGCCAGCAAGAGGCCCCTTGGAGAGAGTGACTTCGGAGCGTGCATGTGCTCACCTCCGTCCCCCACCTCCCTGGCAGGGGCACTTGCCCAGCCGGGCGGGAGGCCCCAAGGGGTCCCAGGGCTCAGTACACGTGACAGGCAGCAGTGCCCGGCGATGCCAGTTCCAGAACACGGGAAACTTGTAGAAACAGTACGCACACAGCTGAGATCAGAGAGAGAGATGTCACAGCCCGAGCAGGGGCGGGGGCCACGGGTAACTTCTCCTCGCTCCAGCCCGGCAGCTGGAGGGATGCTTCCCCGTGGGGCTGAGCTGCAGGCTCAGGAAGGGCCGTTCCTCCAGGGACTTGAGAAGCCCGAGGCAGGGGGGTGGGGTGCAGGAGGGGCTCCCGGAGGAGGGAAGCGGCCCAGAGCCGAGGGCCCACTGGCGGCTGGACCCCTTACCCGGCTGACTCCCAAGCCCCGAGCTCAGCTGGCCTGAGCCACTTCTGTCTGCAGGGGGACCTGGGGCACAGATGGGGGCCGTGGCAGGATGAAGGCCGGAGCGGGCGGGCAGGTGCCAGCAGCCAGACGGAGCCCAACACTGTCCTGAGCAGCAGGGGCGCCGGGTGGGCCCCAGTGCCGGCCGTACGCTGAGCTCGGTAAGCCCTGCGGCTGCCCTGCCTTGTAACCATCACGGTTTCTATTTCATGTATTATGTGTTATAGTAATACGCCACTAACATGAGAGAGAGTACGCTGAAATGAAAAGTGGCCTTCATTCTTTGACTTCTTCAAAACATTTTTTTATTATATTTATTTTGAAGTCGGATGCTTAATTGACTAAGCCCCCCAGGCGCCCCTGAAATAAGA
>NW_021859996.1:1455-25000 GCF_006229205.1 Suricata suricatta | reverse complement strand
CACCTGGGTGGGAAAGAGGTGCAGGTGAAGGGGAGGCAGAAGGGGTAATATAGGAAATAGATTTAACTTGTTTCCGAAATTATACCGTAGGGATAAAGTGGCTTCTTTCATGGTATTTTGAGTAAATGAAGCCATGAACTAACATCCATTAAATACATGATGTTAGAGAACAAGAAATAAACATGTGAAATGCTAGAACAGTTTCTTGAGTTGTTTGATATTATAGTTAATCATTCAACAACATTTACTGAGAAGATAACATATGGCAGCACTGCTCTAGGAGCTGAGGATCCCCCCCACCATGAGCAAAAGTGGCATCAGGGATATAGGTTCTCATTGGGAAAACAAAAAACAAATCCATTGAATTAAATGTAGTATGACTGTTGGTGTTGAGTACTCTGAGAAGCACAAGGGCAGAGAAGAAATGGGGAGGGGAGAAGGATTTCAACTCCAGATAGGTGTTGAGTAAGGCCTGGTTGAGTAGGTGAGGAGAAGGTGAGGGAAAAATGTTGAGCACATCTGGGAAGAGCCATTTGTGAGGAAGTTAGAGCAAGTACCAATTCCTTTTAAGACTGGCGTCTGCTCTGCCTGGTAGATGAGAGATGCAGGGAGCCCAGTGACACCAGAGTAGAGGGGATTCCAGGGAAATCTAAAGAAAAGGTGGGTGGTGATAGAAGGCTAGCCAGATGAGTCTCCCTTTAATCTTGAAGCATTTTGTCTTATTTTGTGCAGATAACTTTACTCTAATGCCATGACAAATAGACTAAAGTGTAAACAAGGATATAAGGGAGAGGCAAATCTAGTTAAGGACAATTCACAGTGTAGCCAGCTGGGGTCTGCAAGAGTGAGATGGGCAGGAGTGAATACATTTTTCAGCAAAAGCCAGCACAGGTTCCTGTGTTGGAAAATGTGTACAAAAAGAGGAGTTAAGGATATACCATGTTGTGTCCTGGGCAACTGACAGAGCCGCCATTCATTGGACATCCAAGTGGAGGTGTTGGGTGTAAGTAAATATAAGAATCAGAGTTCATGGGACCTGTCCAGGAAAGGGGAGAAATGTCATTAACCGGCTATGTAGTATTGTATTACGAGTTGGAAGGAAAGAAAGGTGTGGAGTGCATCTCTTTCAAGATGTATGTGGCTGAATGCCTCTGCACACAGTTTGTAAGGCTGGTTGTTCTCAGCACAGAAAGAAGAACTGATGTGATCTGGGAGACCTGGTTTGTTCAGTTGGTTGGTTCAGTCTGGGACTGATATATCCAAGATGGTATTTGAAGGCTATAGGAACAGTGATTTACCCCTGTAGAACACCCCTCCCCAAACATCACACCTGGGTGTTGGTGGAGGCAAAGATTCCTGGGTACATCTTCATGGGCATGAATCAGGACACAATCCCTTCTGTAGGGACACAGCTCACGCAGTCTGCCTCCCTAGTGGTGAATCTATGCAGACCAATTCTAGTTTGGAAAAGTACCCCAAGTCTTTAGACACAGAGCATGTTCTCTAGGGTTTCCTTATTTCTTCTTTGTAGGGAGGCAAGTTAGAGATGAATACACCCCACACAGATATCTGCTAGATGGAGCTAGCATTTTACAAAATCATTATTTATTTATTTATTTATTTATTTATTTATTTCTGCAAAGGTTTTATATATTTATTTATAATATAATAAATAAATAATGAATAAATATAATAAGTAAATATATATAAATATATATTCTTTTATAGTTTATTGTCAAGTTGGTTTCCATGTAACACGCAGTGCTCATCCTGACAAGTGCCCTCCTCCATGCCCATCACCCCCCTTCCCCGCTCCCACTCCCCCATCAGCCCTCAGTTTGTTCTCAGTATTCAAGAGGCTCTCATGGTTTACCACCCTCCCTCTCCCCAATTATTTTTTCTCCTCCTTCCCCTCCCCCATGGTCCTCTGCTAAGTTTCTCCCATTACACTTATGAGTGAAAACATATGGTATCTGTCCTTCTCTGCCTGACTTATTTCACTTAGCATGACACCCTCGAGTTCCATCCATGTTGCTACAAATGGCCACATTTCATTCTTCCTCATTGCCATGTAGTATTCCATTGTATAGATAAACCACATCTTCCTGACCCACTCATCAGTTGATGGACATTTAGGCTCTTTCCCTGATTTGGCTATTGTTGAAAGTGCTACTATGCACATTGGGGTACATGTGCCCCTATGCATCAGCACTTCTGTATCCCTTGGGTAAATCCCTAGCAGTGCTATTTCTGGGTCATAGGGGAGTTATATCGTTAATTTTTTGAGGAACTTCCACACTGTTTTCCAGAGGGGCAGCACCAGTTTCCATTCCCACCAACAGCGTAGGAAGGTGCCCATTTCTCCACATCCTTGCCAGCATCGGTGGTCTCCTGAAAAAATCACTATCTTTTAAAATAATCCAAGATATTTCTTACTAAGTCACTCACTATTCCTCAGAGGAAGGAATCTGGCAGTGAGGTAGCGCGTTCAGGTCAGAACAAGGACTCCTGCAAATAAAGGAGTCTTTCTGCTTTCATAAAATGAAAGTTGCAATTATATATCACTTCATCATATATTGTTTTATCTAGTCAACGCATATGTACTGAGGTTCTACTATGACCTGGGAAGCCATTATGGGATCTACTAATGTCATGTTGTATAATAAATGGTGCTTATCCTCCAGTGGGATGAGACAGACCACGAAAGTAAACAAATGTAATTAATGTGTGTTAAATGGTGTAAGTGCTGTGGGAAAAGAACAAGAGCAAGGAAGGGCTTGAGAATGCAAGACGTTTTTAGTCCCCATTTTTTTATGTTTATTTTTTAGGGAATGAGAGAGCAGGGGAGTGGCAGAGAAAGAGGGGGACAGAGGATCTGCACTTCTGCACTGACAGTTGTGTGCCCAATGCGGGGCTCAAATTTACAAATCATGAGATCATGACATGATCTAAAGTCAGGTGCTCACTGACTGAAGCACCCAGGGGCTCCAAGATGTTTTTGGTCTTACTATTATTTTCACGGAAGGCATTTCTGTAGAGGTAAGCATTTGAGTAAAGAACCAAAGCAGGTGAGAGATAGAAATGTGGGGGAAAACATTCCAAAGAGAAGAGAATGCAAAATCCCAAAGTTGGGAGTGTGTCCAGTTTGAGGAATTTTAAGGAAGCACAGTGAACAAAGGGAGCATTGTAGGAGATAAGGTCAGAGGTAGTGGTGTGTGGGAAATATACATAGGGCCTTACTACTACAAGGATTTTGATTTTATTTGGAGTAATTTGGGTAGTGATGACATACTTTCAGCAAGAGATTTACATTGTGTGACAAATTTTATTTATTTATTTAAAATTTTCAACATTTATTTACTTTTGAGAGATGGAGACAGACAGAGCATGCATGAGCAGGGAAGGGGAAGAGAGAGAGGGAGACAGAGAATCTGAAGGCTCCAGGCTTGAGCTGTCAGCACAGAGTCTGATGCAGGGCTCAAACCCACAAACTGTGAGATCATGACCTGAGCCAAAGTTGGAAGCTTAGCTGACTGAGCTACTCAGGTGCCTCTCATGACATATTTTAACAAACTCATGTAAAGCGCTAAGAGAATAGACTCAAAGGATTCAAGGACAGAAGCCAGGGAACTGGGGAGGAACCTATAATAATCCGTCTGAGAGAGGATAGTGGCTTGAACCAGGGCAGTTGCCCTGGGGGTGATAGGAAATAAATGGATCGGAGTATTCTGAATGTAGAGTCAAGAGGCTTTTGTGATGATTTAGATCTAGGGAATTAAAGAAATGGAGAAATGAAAAATGATTCCGAGATATTAGGCCTGAACAAAACAAGGAACATCTCAAGTAACTGCTCTTATTGTTAACACATATAAATTATCTCTTGGACATGAAATGGTTCAAGTCCTGTTAGAGAGAGTTTACTGAGTCTGTGTAATCTCAGCTAAAAAGAATCCTGTTATATGGAGAAAACCAATCTTTTCCTAAAAGAGGAAGATTGTCCAATAGTCTTGTGACACATAAAATAATTTGATTTTCCTATTACTTTTGGTATGGATACATCCACATGTAGATATATGATCCAATTCTAGGAGCTAGCAAAGGTTGTATAATCTGTGTTGTGGGGACATGAAAGAGCACCCTCTTTTATGTCTCAAAGGACATGTTGTTGAACTTTGATGAATTCTAAAAGATATAACTGACTGACGAAGAAATCAGAGATAAATAAAGACACGCGACTCAAACCCAGAATGTCTCTGTTCATGTTCTCAGGTGATTGTGAACCACTGAGCCATGGGGATATGGTTGAACCGATCATCTATAGATGGCTTCATTCTCTTGGGCATCTTTTCCCAGAGCCAGACTGATGTTGTCCTTTTCTCTGTGGTTATGGCAGTCTTCACAGTGGCCATCTGTGGGAACCTCCTCCTCATCTTCCTCATCTACATAGATTCTCAGCTTCACACACCCATGTACTTCTTTCTCAGTCAGCTCTCCCTTATGGATCTTATGTTGGTCTGTACTATCATGCCAAAGATGGCGGTCAACTTTCTCTCTGGCAGGAAGTCCATCTCCTTTGTGGGTTGTGGCATACAAATTGTTTTTTTTGTCTCTCTTGTGGGATCCGAGGGGCTCTTGCTGGGACTCATGGCCTATGATCGTTATGTGGCCATCAGTCACCCACTTCACTATCCTGTCCTCATGAGTCAGAGGGTCTGTCTCCAGATTGCTGGGAGTTCCTGGGCCTTTGGAATACTAGATGGAATTATCCAGATGGTAGCAGCCATGAGCTTACCTTACTGTGGTTCAAGGAATATAGATCACTTCTTCTGTGAGGTGCCAGCTTTATTGAAACTGGCCTGTACAGACACAGCACTTTTTGACACTCTGCTCTTTGCTTGCTGTGTCTTGATGCTGCTCCTTCCTTTTTCCATCATCGTGGCCTCCTATGCTCACATCCTGAGGGCTGTGCTCCACATGCGCTCTGCTCAGGCACGTAAAAAGGCCCTGGCCACCTGTTCCTCCCACCTAACAGCTGTCTCCCTCTTCTATGGGGCAGCCATGTTCATCTACCTGAGGCCTCGGCGCTACCGGGCACCTAGTCATGACAAGGTGGTCTCTATTTTCTACACCGTCCTTACTCCTATGCTCAACCCCCTCATTTATAGCTTGAGGAACCGGGAGGTGATGGGGGCCCTTGGGAAGAGTCTGAACCATTGTAGGATTGGCAGCCCGCACTGAACGCAGAGCATCTGGGGCCTGGTTTTGCCACCTCTTGGTTGCGTAACACTGGTAAGTCATTCACTTCTCCTGAGTGTCTGTTTCCTCATCAGTAGAAAAGAATCATGAGACCTGCCCTACTCACAAGGATCAGTACATGTAAATCTAAAGCCCCATGAAGAAGCAATGCACTGATATTATTGTCATTATCAATCATTTATAAAGTTTTGAATTAAATTAATTCTTCTTGGGGCACCTGGGTGGCTCAGTCAGTTAAGCATCCGACTTCGGCTCAGGTCAGATCTCACGTTTGTGGGTTCCAGGCCCGCGTCAGGCTCTGTGCTGACAGCTAGCTCAGACCCTGGAGCCTGTTTCCGGTTCTGTGTCTCCTTCTCTCTCTGTCCCTCCCCCTCTCATGTTCTGTCTCTCTCTGTATCAAAAACAAATACAACATTTAAAAAAACAATTTAAATTAATTCTTCTTGGTTACAACTGTGTTTTATTGAGTGTTCTAATGGCCAGGTACTGTTCTCTTCCCTTTACATACATTCCACACTATTTAATAATTGATTCAGCCCGACAAATATGGATTTTTTAAGTGGAAACTTCCTAGATGGCAGAAATTGAGTCTCTATGATTTTTCATGGACGGTTCTTAGCTTTCTCCCATGCTGCATTAGAGGACTTATGAGGCTTCCTTTAGGGCATGTAAATATATACCTACAATTTAGAAATTCCAGTACCTGACTCTGTGTCTTGTAAATAGCAGTGGTTCAATAAAATCTTATCGAATGAATGCAAGAAGCAGATATCAAATGAGATAATGTGTATGAAAGCATTTTTAAAACAGTATCCACATGCCAAGTGTGCCATGGTAGCTGTGATTATTTCTACACTTCAAGTTTGGCACAGTAAAACTGGTTTTCTTTAAAAAAAAAATTAGAACAGAAATAAAGACAGAATTTAAGCCATTCTTTTAAAATTTCTATTTCTGGGGCACCTGGGTGGCTCAGTCGGTTAAGCACCCGGCTTTGGCTCAGATCATGATCTCACGGTTCATGGGTTCAAGTCCCGTGTGGGGCTCTGTGCTGACAGCTCAGAGCCTGGAGCCTGCTTCGGATTCTGTGTCTCCCTCTCTCTCTGCGCCTCCCCTACTCATGCTGTCTCTCTCTGTCTCTCAAAAATAAATAAAAAACATTAAAAATTTTAAATTTCTATATCAATCAGCATCCAGTCAGGATTAAGACTACATTGGTTATTTTATCAGAGAAAACATAATATAAAAAGTTGTGAACTAGATATTTGAGAACTGAAATGGCAAAACAAGAACATTAAGGATCATAGAAGGAAAAGTTCACACAATTCCTAGACCTGCAGATGTAAAGGAAAAGGTAAGGTTAGGATTTTAAAACCTGGAGACTTGGAGCCCAAACCTCTGAGGAGCGGGGCCTATGAAGGTGTCTCCTGTACCTCAGAGAAGACTGCCCTGATCCAACTTATGGAGGTTCCTCTAGACCCTAAAGGAAGAAGAGGAACTTGCAGAGCTGGGTCGCCGACTTCTGACAAGGGGGTGACATAAGGTTAGTTGTGGTACCCCAGTTCACAGGAGTATCTGTCCCTAACTGCCAAGGAATAGGTGCTGCTCATCTAGTGCAGGTTCCTCTAAGGGTCAAGATGAGACTGGTTCTGTAAGTGTGAAAATAAAATTTGCAAAATGGAATCAATTACCAAGATGAAGAATGAAGGATAAAGAAACATTGTCAAGATGACAGGAAACTGGAAGTCATGAAGAAGTTAGTTTCTTCCCTTGTCCTGGTTTACAGACTTCTTCTAGAATCCCTACTGTCATATCCAAATTCACACTTTGGTGACAATGCAGCAGCAGCATCACAGATTGGAGGTTAGAGTGTGTGTTTGGAGCTGAGGCAATAGTTTAACAATTGGTACAGTCTACTCTTTTGACTACTCAACTTCCAGAGAATTTTACCTTCCAGTGTGAATTTCTGTTAGTAAGCAACAACATAACAAAATGTAACTAGTTTGTTTTTAAATATTTTTTCTTTTTTAATATTTTTAATCTAAATTTCTGTTAGTTAACATACAGTGTAATATTAGTTTCCAGCGTACGGCATAATGACTCAACACCTACAGACCAGAGTCGGTGCTCATCACGAGTGCATTCCTTAGTCCCCATCACGTATTTAGCCCATCATCCACCCGTCTCCCCTCTGGTAAGCCTCAGTGTGTTCTCTATGGTTAAGAGCCTGTTTCTTGGTTTGTCTTTATCTCCCTTCCCCCCCCCCTTTTCTCATTTGTTTTGTTCTTTTACGAGAGAGAGAGAGAGAGAGAGAGAGAGACAGACAGACAGAGCGAGAGAGCGAGAGAGAGAGAGAGAGAGAATGAGCAGGGGAGAGGGGCAGAAGGAGAGAGAAGAAATCTTAATCAGGCTCCACACTCAGTGCAGAGCCTGACGTGGGTCTTGTTCCCACAACCCTGGGATCATGACCTGAGCCAAAATCAAGAGTCAGATGCTCAACCAACTGAGACGCCCAGGTTCCCCTCCTTTGTTTTGTTTTTAAACCTCACATATGAGTAAAATCGTGTGGTATTTATCTTTCTGCAATGGACTTATTTCGCTTAGCATGATACACTCTAACTCCATGTATGTCATTGTAAATGGCAAGATCTCATTCTTTTTGATGGCTGAGTAATATTCCACTATATCTCCAATATTCCATTACACACACACACACACACACACACACGCATTATATACATACATACACACATGCACATACATACATACATCTTACCTATCCATCAGTCAATGGAGATTTGAGCTGTTTCCATAATTTGGCTATATAGATGCTGCTGCTATAAACAGTGGAGTGCATGTATCACTTTGAATAGTATTTTTGTATTCTTTGAGTAAATGCGTAGTAGTGCAACTGCAAGATCACAGAGCGGTTCTATTTTAACTGTTTGAGGAAACTTTATGCTGTTTTTTAGAGTGGCTGTACCAGATTGCATTTTCACCAACAGGGCAAGTGGGTTTCCCTTTCTCCATATCTGGTGTTGTTTCAGCCGTTCTGACAGGTGTGAGGTGATGTCTCATGGTAGTTTTGATTTGTATTTTCCTTATGATGAGTGCTGCTGAGCAGGTCTGTTGGCCATCTATGCATCTTCTTTGTGAAAAGATTGTTCGTATCTTCTGTCCAGTTTTAATTGGATTATTCCCTTTTTTTTTTTGAGTGTTGAGTTTTATAAATTCCTCACATATTTTGGATATTAACCCTTTTTAATGTTTATTTTATTTTTGGGAGAGAGAGGAAGGGAAGGGAGAGAGGGGGACAGAAAATCTGAAGCAGGCTATGTGTTGACAGCAGACAACCCAATGCAGGGCTTGAACTCATGACCTGTGAGATCATAAGCTGAGCCAAAGTCGAACACTTAACTAACTGAGCCACTCAGGTGACTCCAGATACTAACCTGTTCTCAGATGTCATTTACAAGTATCTTCTCCCATTCTGTAGGTTGACTTTCAGTTTTGCTGATAGTTTCCTTCACTGTGCAGACTTTGTATTTTAATTAAGTCCCAAAAGTTTAGTTTATTTTTGCTTTTGTTTCCCTTGCCGCAGGAGATGTATTTAGAAAGAATTTGCTACAGCTGATGTCAAAGAAGTTACCGGCTGTGAACACAGCCTGTCTCACATTTATTCAATCCATTTAAAATTTTTTGTGTGTATGGTGTAAGAAAGTGGTCCACTTTCATTCTTTTGCATGAAGCTGAACAGTTTTCCCAACATCATTTGTTGAAATGAATCTCAAGGGTGTCATACTAAGCAAAATAAGTCAGGCAGAGAAGGACAGACACCATATGTTTGCACTCATAGGTCTAACAGGAGAACAGGAGAAACCTAATGGAGGACCAGGGGGAGCCGAAGGGGGAAAGAGAGTTGGGGAGAGAGAGGCATGCAAAACCTGAGAGACTGTTGAATATGGAAAACGAACAGAGGGTTGAAGGGGGAGGGGGAGGGGGAAGAGGTAGTGGTAATGGAGGAGGGCACTTGTGGGGAAGAGCACTAGGTGTTATATGGAAATCAATTTGACAATAAACTATTTAACAACAACAACAAAAAGAAATGAATCTCTTTTTCCCACTGGATACTTTTTCTTGGTTTATCAAAGATTAATGGCCCATATAATTGTATGTTCATTTCTGGGTTTCCATTGATCTATGCATCTATTTCTGAGCTACTACCATACTGTTTTGATCACTATAGCTTTGTAATATAACTTGAAATCCAGAATTGTGATGCCTCCAGCTTTGCTATTCTTTTTCAAGGTTGCTTTGGCTCTTTGGGGTCTTTTGTGGTTCCATACAAATTTTAGGACTGTTGTTCTAGCTCTGTGAAAAACACTGTTGGTGTTTTGATAAGAGATTGCATTAAATATGTAGATTGCTTTGCTTTGGGTAATATAGACATTTTAATAATATTTGTTCTTCCAATCTATGAGCATGAAATGAATTTCAATTTATTTTTGTCATCTTCAGTTCCTTTCATCAATGTTTTATGCTATTCAGAGTACGGGTGTTTTACCTCTTTGGTTAGATTTATTCTTAGGTATCTTATGTTTTTTGGTGCAATTATAAATGGAATTCATTACTTAACGTCTCTTTCTCTTTCTTCATTATTGATGTATAGAAATGCAAGAGATTTCTGTATAGTGATTTTTGTATCCTGCAACTTTACTAGATTCATGTGTCAGTTTTAGCGGGTTTGTTTTTGTCGTTGTTTTTGGTGGAGTCTTTTGAGTTTTCTGTATAGAGTATCATGTGATCTGCAAATAGCAAAAGTTTTACTGCTAATTGGATTCTCTCTCTCTCTCTCTCTCTCTCTCTCTCTCTCTCTCTCTCTTTCTTTCGGTTTTTTTTTTTTTTTTTTTGGTCTGAATGCTTTGGTTGGGACATCTAGGACTATGTTAAATAATCCTGTGATCGTGGGCATCCCTGTCTTATTCTGGACCATACAGAAAACCTCTCAGTTTTTTTTTCCATTGAGGATGATATTAGTTATGGGTTTTTCATAGATGGCCTTTATTCACTTGAAGTACCTTTCCTCTAACTCTGATTTGTTGGGTGTTTTTATCATGAATGGATGTTGTACTGTATCAAATGCTTGTTCTTTATCTATATTGATAGGACCATGTGGTACTTAGAAGCTCCTTGGGAATCTCTCTCTCTCTCTCTCTCTCCCTCTCTCACCTTCCCCAACTTGTGCATGCACACTTGCACATATATACTCTCTCTCACTCTCTTAAAATAAGTAAATAAACTAAAGAAACCAGGTTATTTGCCTGTCTTTTCTCTAGGAGTATCATGACACCCTCAGAGCCCCATCCCAGCCAAGCCTAAACCTCCAGTCTTCAAGCTCTGAAATTCATGAAATTCAGCCCCTCTCATTTTCTTTCTTGAGAAAGAGAAAGAGAAAGAGAGAGAGAGAGAGAGAGAGAGAGAGAGAGAGAGAGAGGGAGGGAGGGAGGGAACACGAGCTAGGGAGAGGGCAGAGAGAGAGAGAGAGAGAAACTTAGGCAGGTTCTATACTCAGTGGGGAGTCCATGTGGGGCTCAATCCCACAACCTTGGATCGGGACCTGAGCCAAAATCAAGAGTAGGAGACTCAGCTAACTGAGCCACCCAGGAGCCCTGCCTCTTGTTTTCTAAGCCATTATCTTTGGAGACATGTTCTCTTCGTGCATTCTCCTGTGTGCCCCCCTCTCTCTTGCCCTTCTCTGTGATCATGGCTCCCTCCACTCTGCAGCACTCGTGATTCATTTCTTCCCTAAACCATGTCTCCACACTTTCCACCTTCTTCAATGTGGCCTCTTCTTTCCCTTTAGTTTTAGAGTTTGTTCTGTCAGTCTTCAGGTTGATTTCTGGGTTATTTATAATAATTTGATAGTTATCTAGTTGTATTTGTGGGACAAAGTGAGTTTAGTGTCCTCCTACTTTGTCACTGTCTTCCTACTCACATACCCAGACTCCTCTGGGTATTTGAGAATATTTAAGTCAGTGTATTTTTAAAAAAATTTTTTAAATGAAAAAAAATTTTTATTAATTAAACAGTTTATTACCAAGTTGGTTTCCATATAAAACCCAGTGCTTTTCCCCACAAGTGCCCCCCTCCATGACCATCACTCCCCTTCTGTTTCCCCGCTCCCTCTTCAGCCTTCAGTTTGTTTTCAGTATTCCAGAGTCTCTCATGATTTGCCTCACTCCCTCTCGCTAACTCTTCCCACCTCCCCTTTCCCCTTCCCATGCTCCCCTGTTAGGTTTCTCTTGCTAGACCTAATAGTGAAAACATGTGGTATCTGTCCTTCTCTGCCTGACTTATTTCGCTTAGTATGACTCCTCCCAGGTCCATCCACTTTGCTACAAATGGCCACATTTCATTCTTTCTCATTGCCATGTAGCATTCCATTGTATATATATACCACATCTACTTGATCCGTTCATCACTTGGTGGACATTTAGGCTCTTTCCATGATTTGGCTATTGTAGAAAGTGCTGCTGTGAACATTGGGGTACATGTGCCCCTATGCATCAGCATTTCTGTATCCCTTGGGTGAATCCCCAGCAGTGCTATTGCTGGGTCATAGGGGACTTCCATTGATAGTTTTTTGAGGAACCTCCACACTCTCTTCCAGAGCGGCTGCACCAGTTTACATTGCCACCAACAGTATAGGAGGGTGCCTGTTTCTCCACCTCCTCGCCAGCGTCTATAGTCTCTTGATTTGTTAATTCTAGCCACTCTGACTGGCATGAGGTGGTATCTCAGTGTGGTTTTGATTTGTATTTCCCTGATGATGAGTGACATTGAGCACATTGTTTCATGTGCCTGTTGGCCCTTTGGGTGTCTTCCCTGGAGAAGTGTCTATTCATGTCTTCTGCCCATTTCTTCACTGGATTATTTGTTTTTCGGGTGTGGGGTTTGGTGAGTTCCTTGTAGATTTTGGGTACTAGCCCTTTATCCGATATGCCATTTGCCACTATCTTTTCCCATTCTGTCAGTTGCCAATTAGCTTATTTGATTGTTTCCTTTGCCGTACAGAAGCTTTTTATCTTGATGAGGTCCCAATAGTTCATTTTTGTTCTTGATTCCCTTGTCTTTAGGGATGTGTCAAGTAGGAAATTGCTACGATTGAGGTCAAGAAGGCTATTTCCTGCTTTCTCCTCTAGGGTTTTTATGGATTCCTGTCTCACATTCAGGTCCTTCATCCATTGTGAGTTTATTTTTGTGTATGGTATAAGAAAGCGGTCTAGTTTCATTCCGCATGTTGCTGTCCAGCTCTCCCCACACCACCTGTTAAAGGGACTGTCTTTTTCCATTGGATACTCTTTCCTGCTTTCCCAAAGATGGCCATACATTTGTGGGTCCATGTCTGGGTTCTCTATTCTATTCCATTGATCTATGTGTCTGTTTTTGTGCCAATACCATACTGTCTTGATGATGACAGCTTTGTAGTACAGGCTAAAATCTGAGATTGTAATGCCTCCCATTTTGATTTTCTTCACTATTACTTTGGCTATTCAGGGTTTTTTGTGGTTCCATACGAATTTTGGGATAGCTTTTTCTAGCTTTGAGAAGAATGCTGGTGCAATTTTGATTGGAACTGCATCAAATGTGTAGATGGCTTTGGGTAATAATTATATTTTAACAATGTTTATTCTTCTGATCCATGACCATGGGATGTTTTTCCATTTCTTTGTGTCTTCTTCAATTTCTTTCATAAGCCTTCTATATTTTTCATCATACAGATCTTTTAGGTCCTTGGTTAGGTTTATTCTTAGGTATTCTATGGTTTTTCACGCAATTGTGAATGGGATCCGTTTCTTGATTTCTCTTTCTGTTACTTCATTATAGTGTGTAAGAATGCAACCAATTTCTGTACATTGATTTTGTAGCCTGTGACTTTACTGAATTCATGGATCAGTTCTAGAAGGCTTCTGGTGGATTCCATCAGGTTTTCCATGTAGGGTATCATGTCATCTACGAAAAGTGAAAGTTTGACTTCTTCTTTGCCAATTCTGATGCCTTTTATTTCCTTTTGTTGTTCGATTGCTGATGCTAGGACTTCCAGCACTATGTTAAACAACAGTGGTGAGAATGGACATCCCTGTCATGTTCCTGATCTCAGGAGGAAAGCTCTCAGTTTTTTCCCCATTGAGGATGTCAGTGTATTTAAATCCTTGTCTAGTAAATCTAATGTCTCTGCTATCTCAAGGACAGCTCATTTCTTCTGTGAATTGATTATGCTCTTTATTTTTATGCTTCGTAATTTTACGTAGAAAACTGGACATTAAGAATGTTATAATGTGGTACTCTGTAAATCAGATTCTTCCCCATCCTCAGCATTTGTTTCGTTACTTGCTATAGGATTCAGTTATTTGTTTTGTGAGTTTTATTAACTATTTTTGTAAAGTTTGTATTTTGTATCTGCTTTTGCACTTTAGAGAGATGGGAGGGCAGTGACACTAGTAACTACAATTCTTACAAACTGTAACAGGGAGAACCCTTCAGATATTTTATTCAATTTAATGTTCACAATGAATATTTATAGTTAACATCATCATTCTCATTTTACACATGAGGAAACAGGTTCAAATCATTTCCTCGCTCAAGGTCAAATATGAATAAGATTCCCACCCATCTCTGTCTGACTTCAAGATCAAGTGTCTGTGCTACGCTACCTTTATCTGTGTGAATAATAAGAGAGAAATCAAGTGCGTAGGATCTGACAGGAGAATAGTAGGAGGTGGTCAGTGCCAGGGACAGATAAACTCTTGGTCATAGCAGAGTGTTTGTTGAATCCTTGACCTCTTAAAGACCGCTTTGAATTCCACTGGAATTGAGCTCTGAGATCAGAAGGGTCAATGTGATCTTGGATGGTTGCTTCCTCACTAGGCTGAAGTCCTGTGGGGAGGGAGAAAGATGCAGAGGGGTGACGGTCTGGGAGTCTCTGGAAGATGCCCTTTGCTTACATGCAGTATTTAGAGGACATTTTCAAGTGGGATACAACACAGAACAAAACACATCACCCAACACAGAACAAAAGCCAATGTTTCCCATTCCCTTACTATATGGAGGGAGAGTCAATTCTTCCCAGGTGGAACCATAGACACTCTCTCCAATTTTCCTCTCCTCCTTCTCCTGGGAGAGAGTTTGTTTGTTGGAGTAGCTGAGATGAGCAGAGAACTTTGTAGGAGGCTCCCATCCCTAGGAGGTTTAATTGCCAGACACTAAGGACAAAGAGGTGGCAGAGGAGGGGTCTCCAAGGATTTGTGAAAATAGAAGCAACTTTCCCTAGTCACATAGAGGGGGAGAACAATGGGTAGCAGTGAAAAATAAGGGAATAAACGTCTCATTCAAGTGTTGGCCCTGGTCCAGTGAGGGGCTTCATCCACAGGTGAGAGGTTTTCTGAATCCCAGCAAGGTGGCAAGGAAGGCCACCTTGCCTTCCCTTTGGATAAAAGATATATGATCTCTCTGTGCTACGATAGTTTCTGGAAGGCTTTTTCTTAACCACTAATAATTCTACCAAGGGTTTAGCACGTGGCTTACTCTTCTACATTTTGTGGTGTGTGTGTGTGTGTGTGTGTGTGTGTGTGTGTGTGTGTGTTCCTTCTTTCTGAACCATTTTCTTCCCATTTTAACCATACCTAACGCATTTCTTTAAAACCTTTCCATAGTCCTCATGGAAGGTATCAAGCATTTCCTACCTGTGGATGGGAGTGTCCCAAGCACCTCAGTCAACTTCCAATTTCACAAGACACGAGGATTTCTAGAAGAGTTCTGACTACACAGTCTGATTTTTTTTTTGTAACTTTGTTCCTCAGAGAGAAAGTCATTCCATTTTCCATTTCAATTCCATTTCTTTCTATAAGGAGAGGTTCACTGGCTTCCATGCACTGAGAGAGACCCTATTGCAGACACAACTGATTAAAGCAGGCCTCCCTTGGTGAAGTCTGTTTTCCAAGAACATAGGGCTCCAGACTCCGGGTCTGTCCTCCTCCCTCCCAGGCCCTTCCTGGTGTTATTGATTACATGGTTTCAGGTAAAGCTCTTCCTCTGTGTGTCTTGTATTTCGCCTTTCTATTATCAAATGATTAAAATGTTTGTTTGCCCTACAACTACCTTTGCCATTCACCTGATTACTATTTCTATTGAGGTAGAGACCTCTTGTGTGGTTAGATTTTGTTTCTGGAATGGCTTTTTGCCTCCTAATTCTTTATTCCATGACTGGATTTAGGAATGACCTGAGAGTTGTCATCCAACCTGTCATCTTACTGCTTGAGAAACAGACCCAGAAGAGGAAGTGAATTCCTCAGAGTCTCACCAGAGGGTTTAGAAAAGGTGGGGAATGTTTCATCTTTTCAAGTCTAGAGAGGATGTGACAATGGCTAGACCTTCTGAAATGAGCCCCCTAGGGTATTGGGAAAGTGCCTTTCCTGATGACACCTGGCTGTTGGATTTTGAATGAGAATGGCGAAGTTGCCTCTTGCTGACCCATATTTCTAACCCTTGGGGAAAAGTCTCTGCTTGTTGCTCCTCCATACCTTGTATATATTTTCCCATTTGGGTATTTTCTCCTATACCCCTTCTTCTTGAGGAACAGTTAGGGACCTGTTCTACTTTTGGAAAGAATGGTTTGGTTTTTGGTGTTTTCTCCCTTCCCTTCCCGTTCCACAGTTTCATTGCTTTTGAGAAAGCTGCCCCAAAATTTGACTTTTCCCCTTTCTTCTGATGGGCTTTTCGGTGAAATTCTTAGGCACAAGTCTGCAAGAGTCTCTTATGCATAGTCTAGGGCTCTGGCAAGTCTGATCTAGGGGACATTGAAGGACTTTCCTGCTCTAGTATCTCCCACTGTTGCCCAAACTAAAACTACTTGTGTTGTAGTCACCTGGTAGTTTGTCAGGAGAAATGTGCATCTCAGTTGGCAGCAAGGTCTTAGATTACATTGATTGGTGTCTTTTTAATTTGTGAAGATCAGTTTATCTGATCAATTGATAAACATTTATTGAAAATCAATAATTCTCAGAGTCCTATGCATCCAAGTTCCCTTTCATTTTGAAAATTCTGATTTCCAAAGCAATGTGTTTTTTTAGAAAACCTCTCTCCTCCTTTACCTTTCTACCACATTTTACAGAGCATATTAAGTGCTGGAGATTGTAGACTTCTTAACAGCTATCACTTTGTATTGGGTACTTACTATGTGCCAGACACTAGAGTAGGGATTTTTACATTCACTATGCTATTTTATCCTCACAGCCATTATATGTGATGAAACTGGGGCTCAGAATGGTTAAGGAACCTGCCCAAGATTGCACAGCTGCTGTCCATCCTTTTTTTGGACAATCATAATTTCTTTTCAGTAGTTGCCCCCCTTCGTGGGTCCCTCCATCTCTCTGCCATTCTGTGAACAGCCTTAGACTTGCTTCTTTACTCAATAGCAGCAATGGTCACCATTTGCTTAGGTCTTTCTGGATGAACTCTGCAAAAGTCTAGTGTTTTTGAACACAGGAACCTATTTCGTCTTTATAACAACTCTGGAAGGTGATTAATCTTATCCTCACTTTGCAAACGAGATGAAAGCTTCAGTGAGCATGTGCCCAAAGCTGTTAATTTGGCTGAATCCTAACTCTTAACTATGACCTAGTGATGTATAAAGTTCCAACTCCTCAACCTGTTGTTCAGGACCAGTCTTTCTCCACTTCTTCCCTCTGTGAGTCTGCTGCTCAGCCAATGTCCTCAGCTTGCCTCCCCCATCAACACTGTGCTTTCTTCTCTCTGCCTCAGGGTCTGCCTTGTCCTTATTCTTGGATCTGACTAGCTTTGTAGTACAGGCTAAAATCTGAGATTGTAATGAATAGCTAATCAGTTTCTACTCAGCTTCGCATACTCCAGTTATCCTACAGGATCCAGGAAGCCTCCTTCAATTCCATCAAACAAATGACAATATCTAATGAGGTGTGCATATATAGAGCACACAGGAACCACATTCAAGATCTTTGTGCTAAAAACAAATATCTGTTGAATGAAGGAAGTCGTTCCTGGCAGATGGGTTGATGTGAATACTTTGGAAGAAATTGGGACAGGCCTGAGATGTTTTGATATTCTGAGTTTGGCCTTGCAGGTTATTACATGGAACTCTTGTCATGGGAGAGGCAAGGCTCTTGAACATGTTCCCGTGGTGAGAGAGGAAGCTGGGAAGGGTTAGGCCATGACTGTTGTCTCTGTTAAAGTTGGGGGCAGATGTTTCTGGTACCTAAAGGGCCAGGGGCTGCTATGGGAAGACATTGATGAGGCAGGACTTCCAAGGAGTGTTAGAGGCATTTGCAGGCAATGTGGTCTACTCCACTGTTATTCCCAGCAGGATGAAACCGTCCGTGATGCTGGCCTCTCACAGCGCCCAGAGTACCAGAAGTCAGAGACCTCACTGTGACCTCGATACTAGGAGATCTCTGCCCCTATGCTTGGCTACCCACTTCACTCAGGTGCTCTTTCTGTTTCTGTTCCTCATCCCATTTGTATTCTTGCCTTTCCCCTGATCCTTCCCTCTTAGCATCTGTGTTCTCTCTTTCTCACCATGTCTATGTTCCCTGCCCTCTATTACATTGGTTCTTTTCCTTTATTTTTTGTCTCTTCTTAGAGATAATATTTCTGATAGCCTAACACTTCCTTCTATATTTTCTCTTGTTTCATCACATCTCTTTATCTTGTCTCCTTTTCCTTGACATTTCCCCATCACTCCTTTCATCTTTCCCTTCCTCTCTTGTTCTACTACTTTCTTTTTTTAAATTTTAGTTGGTTTTCATAGAGTGCAATATTGGTTTCAGGAGTAAAATTCAGTGATTCATCCCTTACATACAGCACCCAGTATTCATCACAACAACTGCCCTTTTTAATACCCATCACCCATCTAGACCCCCCCCCCCACCTTCCTCCACCAACCCTTGGTCTACTGCTAATGTTGCTCTGCTTTCTGATCCCTGACCCTGTCTCTCATGCCTCATTGCCTTCTGTGCTATCACTCTGGGATACTTACTGTCATGCTCTAGAATGATGGGACTCTCAATTTGCTCTAAGTGCTATGACTGCTGAGCATATGGCCAAGTAGCTTTGGCAACAGATATCTCCTACAACACCCCAGAATTGACATTGAGAATAGTAGGCAATCAAAGTTACTCTTTTTGTAATAAAATTTTTTTAAAACTATGGATTTATTACTTTTACTTGAAAAATTCCTAGTTATGCTTGTATAAGCTTTTAAAATGTTATTCTAGGGGTGCCTGTGTGGCTCAGTCGGTTAAGCGGCCGGCTTCAGCTCAGGTCATGACCTCGCGGTGCGTGGGTTCGAGCCCCGCATCCGGCTCTGTGCTGACCGCTAGCTCAGAGCCTGGAGCCTGTTTCAGATTCTGTGTCTCCCTCTCTCTCTGACCCTCCCCTGCTCGCGCTGTCTCTCTCTGTCTCTCAAAAATAGATAAAAAACATTAAAAAAAAGAAATAAAGAAATAAAATGGTACTCTACAAAGAAAGCTTCAAGAGAAAAGATATTACAGATGCCTTGGTTACCTGCTCATATGACAACATTCAGTTAAATTGAAGAAATACATGAAGTTATTCTTGTCAAAAATTCAAATATTACAGGTCAGGCTAGGGTCCCTCTTTGACCCTAGTTCCCACCCAATTCTAACCCTTTCTCCAAGGTAACTACTGTTATCACACTCTGTGTCCTTTAGCAATTTTTGTGTAGCTGTTTCTCATATTCTGGCCTACCGACAATTAATATTACCAAACTTTATATCAACTTGATGGGTAAAAAATTGTATTTCTGCCTTAATTTGATTTTCCTAGTTATTAGCGAGATAAAATGTCTTTAAATGTTTATTTGGATTTTTTTTCCCTAATAATTACTGGTCATTTGGTCTATCTTTTTTCTTATTGATTTATGGGTGTTCTTTATGTATTTTAATATGAAAAGAATATGAATCCTTTTATAATATGTATTTTATAATACAGTATATTATAAATACTTATTGTTATATATGATATATTTTGTTATTCTTTATCTTTTCTTTTAAATAAAACCATTTCTACTCCAAGATCACAAATACATTTTCTTATATTTTTCTGTTTTTCCAATTAGTTCTTTAATCTACCAGGAAATTATTTTTGTGTATGGGATGTAATAGAGATCTACTTTTGTTTAAAAACACATGAGCTACTGGTGGGGAAGAGCACTAGGTGTTATACGGAAACCAATTTGACAATAAACTAATAAAAAAATGAGCAATTTTTCCTTATCACTTATAGAATAACCCTTTTGTCCCCCACAGCTTTTAAATTTTATTATTATTATATCAGATTGTAAATTTTCTCATACATATGGTTCTGATTTTGGACTTATTCTGTTCTGTTGCTCAATTTGCTTATTCCTTTACCAATGCCAGACTCTTTATATTTTGAGAACTGATGAGGCAGTTTTAGTTTGTACCCTAGTGTGTTGGACATCTCTGGTCAAAAGTATTTCAGCTATTTGTTTAGCAAATATTTATTAAAGCACTTAGAACATGTTATGTGTGCATGTTGGTTCTCATTTTGCAGTCTCCGTGACAAAAGCTATTTGACATGCATTTCAATGCATATATTTATGCATTCATGTAAAGTTTGTTATTATCTCAGATAGATTAAAATTCAAGAGGCACAAAATCATATACCACAAAAACTCTCTTTTCTACCCCAGATCTCTGCAATTTGATTTTCAGGACTCTTTCTTCTGAGGTAAACAGAGTTACTCATTTCTTATGTTTCATTCCAGAGACTTTATTTATAGACACATAGATGTAGGTATAGATACAAATATTTCTTTTTTTTTTGTTTCTTTTTCTTTTTTTCTTTTTTTATAATAGTTTATTGTCACATTGGTTTCCATATAACACCCAGTGCTTCTCCCCACAAGTGCCCCCCACCATGACCATCACCCCCTCCCTCCCTCCCCCTCCCCCTTCAGTCCATGGTTCGTTTTCAGTATTCAGTAGTCTCCCTTGATCCGTGTCCCTCACTCTTCCTCGCTCTCTTTCCCGCTTCCTCTCCCCATGGTCCCCTGCCAGGTCTCTCCCGTTAGACCTATGAATGCAAACATATGGTATCTATCCTTCTCTGCCTGACTTATTTCGCTTAGCATGACACCCTCAAGGTCCATCCACTTTGCTACAAATGGCCATATTTCATTCTTCCTCATTGCCATATAGTACTCCATTGTATATATATACGCCACATCTTTTTGATCCATTCGTCAGTTGATGGACATTTAGGCTCTTTCCATGACTTGGCTATTGTAGAATGTGCCGCTATGAACATTGAGGTACATGTGCCCCTATGCATCAGCACTTCTGTATCCCCTGGGTAAATCCCTAGCAGTGCTATTGCTGGGTCATAGGGGAGACAAACCTTTCTTTTTATACATTATATATACATATATAATGTATATATGTAATATTACATACGTATCACATGACATAATATAGTGTAATTATATGATTATAACATGTAATATAGTTTATATCATCATATAAATATGATTATGGCACATAGTTATATAATATGTTATGTGACATGGTATATATACAGTTAATTATATATATTGCTGCGTACTATGGCTTTTTCACAGAACAGTGTAATTTGGAGAAAATTCTATATCAACACATACAAAGCATCTTCATTCTGTTTCTTTAAAAAGTTTTTTGTTATTGTTTATTTATTTTTGAGAGAGAGAGGCAGAGTACAAGTGGGAGTGAGGAAGAGAGAGAGGGAGACGCAGAATCCTAAGTAGGCTCCAGGCTCTGAGTTGACAGCAGCGACCCTGACGGGAGGCTCAAACTCATGAATCATGAGATCATGACCTGAGTTGAAGTCAAATGCTTAACCGACTGAGCCACCCAGATGCCTCCATTCTGTTTCTTATATGCATATTATTTCACTGTTTATTCAACCTTTCCTCTGCTGATATTTAGATCATTTGCAATTTTTCTCCTATAAACAAATCTACACCAAACCACCTTATGAATGTATCATTTCACATATGTGCAAGTATATCTGTAAGATGAATTCCTATAGGTAGAACAGCTTAGTCAAAAGGTATTTTTATTTTTTAAAAAACTCCATCTTTGTAATGCTCCTTTTTCTATAGCAACTCATTCTTGTTTCATGCTTATGTATTTCCTTATCTCATTCATCGTTGAGTATTAGAATTTTTAAAACGTTTTGTTTCTCCTAGGAGTCCCTCTTTTTTAGTTTTCATCTCTTTTGCTTTGTGGGATATTCTTTCCTTCTTTTAAGATGGAAAATTTTGTAGATGTCTGCTAACCCTCCGTTGTCTGTTCATTTTAAAATATAGGGTAGTAAAAACCAAACTTTGTGCTCTGAGCATGCTGGTAGGGCATAGCAATTGTGGCCTCACTTTGAATGAAATGACCAGGTTTTTTTCCCTCTTATTATTTTTTAAACTTCCAGTGACGGTATCGTTAGATGTTTCCTGGGCCAGTCCGATTCTTGGATTGAGTGAGAGGTTTATTTTCCTGCCAGAAGGGAATAAATCTGGATCATGGGAAGAGAGTGAGACACTGTGCCAGGCATCCCACTTTCTTCTAATACCTCCCTTGTATTCACAGCACCCTTACCTTTCCTGGGCCTCCTCTGCACCTGAAATTTTCACCTTCACCTCACCTGGAAAATTAACCTATTACTTTCTGCCAGGATGCGTTAGAAGCACGGCCAATGTGAGTCAAATTGTGAGGGATCTGTGCTTTTTCAGCAGATTTTCAAACAATCTCTTTTTCTCTCACCCCAACTTAAACCACTTCCTCAGACTTCTTAGGTTGACAAGTTGGCTACTACTCACTGATGCTTCCCAAAAAAATGTAAAGAAGTTTACTAACCTCTCTCTTTTTCCTCACTTGTGAAATGGGGATAATGATTAATCTTCCAAGGGCTGTTATGAGGATTAAATATGAGGATGTAGCAAAGTGTTTATCATAATGCCTGGCACATAAAGTGCTCAAGTAATGTCAGGTGTTGTCACTTCTGAAGGACAGGCATTACTTACTTATTCTATCACCTTCAATCTTAACTATCACTCTATACAGTGGAATTGTTTCCCATTTTAAGATAAAGAAACTGAAGTTCAAAATATTTGCAGAAATGCTCAGTTTACACATTGGCAAATGTCTTTGCTGCTTTAGTGTTTTTTCCTGAAAAAGGAAATCCTTGAGGGAGACTGGCCTAGACCTTTGTAGGAGAAGAATGATGAGAACTGAAGAACAGTCCAATTCCTAGTAGAGGCAGAAGCAGTGCTCACTAGCAGTAAAGAGCTCAGAATTTGCTTCTCAGCTATGTGAAGAAAGTCCTGGGATTAAAACAACTTAATCTACAAAAGCACACATTTTTGTTTGAGATTCTTTTCCTTAAAGAGAAACATAAAGGGTTTATTCTGAACCAAAAAGGATGACACACTGGGCAAAGTTTTGATGTCTCAGTATTGTAACACTAAATGTACACCTCCTGCTTCCAGATCCCAAGTCTTTGTATGGCACATTCCTCTGCAGGAACAATGACCTGGGGAGGAAACCAGACTTTGATCTCCCACTTCATCCTCCTGGGCCTTTTCACCCAACCGCCACTGCACTTCTTCCTCTTTTCCATCATCATGGTCATGTTCCTGGTGGCCCTCTCTGGCAATGGGCTCATGATCCTCCTCATCAATGTTGACTCTCGCCTGCACAGCCCCATGTACTTCTTCCTCAGTTGGCTGTCGCTTATGGACCTCATGCTTATCTCCACCATTGTGCCACGGATGGCCACTGACTTTCTCCTGGGCCATGGCACCATCTCCTTCACAGGCTGTGGACTCCAGATCCTCTTCTTCCTCACCCTCTTGGGGGATGAGTGCTTCCTTCTGGCCTTCATGGCCTATGACCGCTATGTGGCCATCAGCAACCCACTGAGGTACTCAGTGGTCATGAGTCGCCGTGTCTGCTGGCTCTTGGTGGCAGGGTCCTGGCTCTTTGGCCTGGCAGATGGACTGATCCAGGCCATCTTCACCCTGAGCTTTCCCTACTGTGGCTCCCAGGAGATTGACCATTTCTTCTGCGAGGTCCCTGCCATACTAAAGCTGGCCTGTGCTGACACCTCCCTTTATGAGACCATGATCTATGTCTGCTGCATCATAATGCTGCTCCTGCCCTTCTCTGTCATCTCTGCTTCCTACCTG
>NW_021859996.1:0-1355 GCF_006229205.1 Suricata suricatta | reverse complement strand
CCCAGGTAAACAAAGACTCATGTATCAGGCAGAACATTGAAATATGTTAGAGATTTCATTCTTTCTCATTGCCAAGTAGTATTCCATTGTATATGTAAACCACATCTTCTTTATCCATTCATCAATTAATGGACATTTAAGCTCTTTCTATAGTTTGGCTTTTGTGGAAAGCATTGCTATAAACATTGGGGTACACGTGCCCTATACATCAGCAGTCCTGTATCCCTTGGGTAAACTCTTAGTAGTGCTATTGGTGGCTCATAGAGTAGTTCTATTTTTAATTTTTTGAGGAATTTCCACACTGTTTTCCAGAGTGGCTGAACCAGTTTGCATTCCCACCAGAAGTGCAAGGTTTCCAGTTCTCCACATCCTCACCAGCATCTGTACTTTCCTGATTTGTTCATTTTAGCCACTCTGGTGTGAGATGGTATCTCAGTGAAGTTTTGATTTGTATTTCCCTGGTTACGAGTGACATTGAGCATCTCTTCATGTGTCTGTTGCCATCTGGATGTCCTCTTTGGAGAAGTGTCTATTCACATCTTCTGCCCATTTCTTCACTGGATTATTTGCTTTTTGGGTGTTGAGTTTGGTAAGTTCTTTACAGATTTTGGATACTAGCCCTTTATCTGTTACATCATTTGCAACTATCTTTTCCCATTCTGTCGGTTGCCTTTTAGTTTTGTTGATTGTTTCCTTTGTGGTGCAGAAGCTTTTTATCTTGATGAGGTCCCAATAGTTCATTTTTGGTTTTAATTCCCTTGTCTTTGGAGCCATGTCGAGCAAGAAATTGCTGCATTTGAGGTCAAAGAGGTTGTTGCCTGCTTTCTCCTCTAGGGTTTTGATGGGTTCCATTCTCACATTCAGGTCTTTCCTCCATTTTGAGTTTATTTTTGTGAATGGTGTAAGAAAGTGGTCTAGTTTCATTCTTCTGCATGTTGCTGTCCAGTTTTCCCAGCACGATTTGCTACGGAGACTGTCTTTTTTCCACTGGATGCTCTTTCCTGCTTTGTCAAAGATTTGTGGATCCAATTCTGGACTCTCTATTCTATTCCATTGGTCTAAATCTATTTTTGTGCCCATACCTTACTGTCTAAGTCTGTTTTTGTGCCATCCAACTGTCCTTCCAGTTGGAAGGTATTATGTTGAGTGAACTAAATCAGTCAGAGAAGGAAAGGTGTCATGTTTTCAGTCATATGTGGATCTTGAGAAACTTAACAGAAGACCATGAGGGAAGGGAAGGGAGAAAAATAGGCACAAACAGAGAGGGAGGGAGGCAAACCACAAGAGACTCTTAAATACAGAAAACAAACTGAGGGTAGATGGTGTGGTGGCGGAAAGGGGGAAATGGGTGATGG
>NW_021859995.1:0-954 GCF_006229205.1 Suricata suricatta | reverse complement strand
GTCCACGGAGATCAGGCCCTCAGCGGTGGCGTTGGGGTGTAGGGAACTGGAGGTCAGATTCCTGAGTCAGGATGGGGAGAAGGGTGGGAGCCTAGCTCCTGGGAAGATGGTTGGGGACTGGCTCTTGGGTCTGAAGGAGAAAGGGGCTGGACCCCCCGGGTCCCCAGTTCTCACCCTGCTTCGGCTCCCAACAGCACCCGGGGGCCCTGGCTCCATTGGCCCCGGTTGGTTCCTGACCCCACTGCTCCTGATCAGGCTTTGCCTCTGCCCCGGCTCCCAGCACTGATTAGAGGAAGGAAAAGGCCAGAGGAACCCCCTGGAAGAGTGCAGAGGGGGCATCCTTTAAGGGGACTGGAGATAGGGGAGAGATCTAGGTAGGGCTGGCCCTTCCCCCCTCTCCTTGATTCGAGAATTACATCTCAGTCAGGTGGCCCAGCCACGACAAAGGGACCCGGGTTCCCAGTGATTGAGCCACTCAGATGCCCAAACATGAGCTTATTTGACCCTTAGAAAACCTAGATGAAGTAAGTTTCATGTTTACTGCTGATAACTCTAAATACATGTCTATCTTAATTAAGTCAATAAACAAATTCTCTTATATGCCAATTATGTTCCACCTGTGTTCACTTAGAAGACAATATGTTTCCCATTGTCAATTTTTTTTAACCTGGAACACTGGTGGAGAAATCCGAAGTGGTTGGTCCAAGGGGGTGCTCTTTGCTCCTTGACCTTGAGGGAGGAGCCAATGGTGCGCTGAGGTCGGTACAGAAGCCAGTTCTGTAGGCCTCACCCAAGGTAGTGCAGAAACAGGAGGAGGGGGAGGGCAAGTTTGAAGGGGTGAGGTTTGGCCAAGAATCTTGAAGGCAGATAAAAGCCCAGAGGGCAGAGAGAGGTCTCCCGGCACTAAAGCCTGTCAATTAGGACAGATGAGTGGATGGTGTGTTGTTTCCACCA
>NW_021859994.1:0-954 GCF_006229205.1 Suricata suricatta | reverse complement strand
AAGTGTAGGGTCAGTCAAGGCTTCAGAGAATGGAGAGGATAAAGGTCTTCAGTCACCTTAGCCCCTACCCTGTTGTCCCACTACCACTGAGGTTGCCCCCTAACATGCATCAGGCTCAGTGAAGGACAGGAAGAGAGGGCCCCATCCTAAAGCACTTGGAAAGAAACTCCGAGCGTCAGTCAGTCCATCCACCGGACTCAGAGATGGACTCCATGCTTACCACCCTTACTGACCCGCAGGCCAAGGCTGCCCAGGCTCTGGAAGGCGGGGAGGCAGATGGGGATCCAGCCCACGGTAAAGACTGCAATGGCAGCCTGGACACATCGCTGGGGGAGAAGGGGCCCCCAAGGCAGAGCTGCAGTGCAGACAGCGGTATCTCTGATGCTATGGAAGGTGAGTGCTCAGCACCCCGATAGGCATCCCATTCTGCCTGTCCTGCCCACCAGGCCACTCAGGCTCCTGGTTGGGGGCTGCAAATGGGGACCTGGCTGGGCCCAGCACTGGGAGGACACTACTTAATATTAAGGTGTGGAAGAAATGGCTGTGATAAATATAGTCCTGGCTTAGCTTGGCCCAGTTGTGACTGCAAGGCCAGGCTGCTGCGGGAACTGGGGCTTTCCAGGAGAGCCTGGGGGGCTGCCAAGGCAATGGGGAAGGACAGGATAATAATACTAACCAAGAAGGCCCAGCGTTCTGCTAACTGGAAATCCTGCTCCTCTGTGTCTTTTGGGTGAAAGTTAAAGGTCAACGATCAAACTCTGCCCAGTTAGAGTCACAGATTCTCCATACTAAATCCCTATACTACCCTATAAGTCTCAGAGAGAAAACAGGATAAGGTAACAAGAGTAGGGTGGATAGACACAAACACACAAACATGGATGTATGGATGGATGGGTGGATGGATGGATGTACGGATGAAGGTTGGATGGACGGATGGTTGGATGATGGATGGAT
>NW_021859993.1:0-954 GCF_006229205.1 Suricata suricatta | reverse complement strand
AGTCACATGAGTTCTCAGTGAACCAGTCACTCTGAGGGGAGGGGAGGGACAAGACTATTGTGTTGGGCTTGAATCAGTCAGGATTTATGCAATCACTTGGGAGGAGCAGATTCCTGAAGGAAGTAGAGGCACAAGAAAGGGGACTTACTGGTTACCAACCCACAACATCCGCTATGAAGATCTACAGCCAACATGACACCCTGGCTAGGAAACTGGCCTGGTTCTTGAAAGGATCCGTTGAAAGTAGCTCATTATGGAAATTCTGGCCTGCCCTTGTTCTGGTCAAATCTCCTGGGATTGAAGGAGAATTCCGATGGAGACCCAGAGGTGCTGTGGGATGACTGACCAGATGAGCTATCCTAAAGGGGGCTGGTAGGGTGGCATCCCCAAATCTATACGTCACCCTATTTTTATTTTTCTAAAATATAGACCTAAGTGTGTCAAAGCTCAACCAACCAAATGGCATGCCAAGCCAGCTGTCTCTGCACAAATACCCAGGAACGTCTGTTTCTTTTCAGTTCCTTTGTCTTTGCTGTGTCTTCAAAGCCTTCTCTACTTGCCTGACTGGTCAACCCCTACACATCCTTCAAGACCCAAATCAAATGGCAAAATTCAATATACTCCCTTCCTTTAAGTTCTCCTTCATTTGTACTTCCATACTCTTTACTGTCATTGCTCTTAAGTCATCCCATTGCTATTACAGCCTCCTGACAAGAAGGTTCTTGTTGCTCCCTTTATATTCCACACTACAGTATATTTCTAAGGCATTAATGTATTGATGTCACTCTTTTGCTAATAGCCTTCATTGGCTACCCATGGTGCCCAGGATGAGGCTTTGTAACATAGCTCATTAGGGTATCCATCTCTTCCCCTCACATTGGGTGCTCTGCCACCCAGAGTGATCTATGGTTTGTGAGTGTGTTATGCCCTTTGTCACCTCCCAGATTGGTGCAG
>NW_021859992.1:0-954 GCF_006229205.1 Suricata suricatta | reverse complement strand
TGTGGTATCTTATCATGGCTTTAATTTGAATCTCTAAAATAACAAATGATATCAAGCATCTTTTATTTACTTATATACCATCCCTATATGTCTGGTGAAGTGACTGATCAAGTCTTCTGTCCATTTTTACTGCGTTGCCTGTTTTTTTTATTACTGAGTTGCCTGAATTTCTCATATAGTGTAGATAAAAGTTCTTTATCCAATTCATAACTTGTAAGCATTTTCTCTCAGCATATGCTTGTCTTTTCCTTATCTTTACAGTAGTTTTGAAGAGCAGAAAATTTTAATTTTGATGAAATTAATTTATGAAACTTTTAACAGACCATGCTTGTTGTGTCATATATAATCACAAAGATATTCTCTAATGTTTTCTTCTACAAGTTCTATAATTTTACATTTCACAAATAAGTCTTTATCCAATCTTTAATTTTTGTATAAATTTGAGAAATGTGTTGCAATTCTCTTATTCTCTTTTTTCTGCATATGTATATTAAAATTTTCCAGCACTATCTGCTGCAAAGAATATTCTTTTTCCTTAAATTGCTTTTGAACATTCTTCAAAATCAGTCAACGATGTATGCTTGGGTCTGTTTCCATTCTTTTTATTCTGTCCCATACATTTATTTGTCTATTTCCTTTTCTCCAGGATCATTCTTGATTAGACTGACTTTATAATAAGTCTTAAAATCACACACTATGAGGGGCAGCTGGATGATTCAGTCAGTTGAGCATTCGACTTTGGGTCATGTCATGATCTCTGGGTTTGAGTTAGAGCTTTGCATCGGGCTCTGTGCTGACAGCTCAGATTTGGATTCTGTTTCTCCTGCTCTCTCTGCCCCTCCCTTGCTCATGCTCTGTCTCTCTTTCAAAAATAAATAATCATTTAAAAATTGTTTAAAAAGATCACGTAATATGAATCCTCTAGCTTTATTCTTTTTTTTCTCAAAATTTGGA
>NW_021859991.1:0-954 GCF_006229205.1 Suricata suricatta | reverse complement strand
TAGTTCAGGGAGCTAATTAGAAGATGAATTTTAAAAGATAGGAGCCAGATTATATAGCCTAAGCAAGTATTTTTTTTTTTTTAGAAACCCAAGGTGTGACATGATCTAAGTGTATCAAGCTTTCTGTTTGCAGTGTGGAGAATGGATTTAATTGGAGACTAGAGTAAACAGGGAGACCCATTAAGAGCTTATTGCATTAATCTAGGGGGAAAAAGTGGAGTATGTGGCAACACTTGAAGAGGAGAGAGAGTGAAAGACTCAAGATACATCAGCAGAACTTGCTGATGGATTGGACATGGAGAAGAAGAGAGAGAAGAGGGGGCACCTGGGTGGTTCAGTTGGGTAAGCACCAGACTCTTGATTTTAGCTCAGGTCATGATCTCACGGATTCCTGGGATCAACTGAGCCCCTCCCCCACTGTAGTTCACTCTGCTGAGCTAACGCAGGGAGGCTGCTTGGAATTCTCTCTCTCTGCCCCTCCCTGCTCGCTCGCTCGCTCGCTCTCTCTTAAAATAAATAAATAAACAAACAAAGAGGAAAAAAAAGAATAACACTCTTGGGTTTATTTTCCTTCAGTAAAGGGTGGAAAGCATTACATCCACCAAAATGTGGAAGAAAGAAGGATCAAATTTGAAAAAAGAAGAATGCAGTTTGGGAAAACGAGTTAGCTTAAACACACCAACTTTAGGGTGACTTTGAAATATCCAGAGCAGGGCAACTTTAAATGACCATATTTGATCCTAAACATACCTACTCTACCAAAAAGAGTTTATTCTTACTTTTGTTATCTGAGTAATGACTGATGTTAAGTCCCCTTCCCTCAACCTAACCTTAAGGCACCAACTTCAGAAGGCCACTTCCAAATCACATCCATATCCACTTTGTCTCCAGTTTAATTGGCTGATTCTACTTAAGTCTTAGGATCTTCTTCAAAGTCTTCTCTACAAGTTAAAA
>NW_021859990.1:0-954 GCF_006229205.1 Suricata suricatta | reverse complement strand
TAAGGACTCCAAAAGTGAAGAAAATATAGATGGACCTGGACATAAAATTATCTTGGTCCTTGGCATAAACCTTAATGGCAATGACAACTGGTGATATTTCCATCTAAGGAGACTTAGTATGCCTTTCAGTCTAAGATGGTTATACCAACATATACTGCATACTGGACTTTTCTGTTGTCATATTTGAGGTGTGCTCATTCAATTTGGGGTAACTTCCAATGTTCATGTTAGGACATTGACTGCCTCATACACACAAACACACACACACTTTTTCTTCCATCAGGAGATGTTTATGTCTAGCCAGTTTCAAGGATACACACAGTTGAGCTATTTATTTGCGGGACAATGCATGGAACTCTGGAAAGTGTGCACCTGGCATTGTCAACAGGTTCAGGCCAAGGGGGAAAGGTCTAGGATTGGCCTCATCACAGGTAAACCAAAGAGTCATCTGCGAGTCTAATAGAGGTCATGAGAAAGAATGAAAGGTGGACAGCAAGTCTTATCTAAATCATACAGAGTGTGGCTCTTTGTGGCAAACTGTTTCCCAGAAGACAAAAGGGTACAGGGATACCTTACCTGCTGGTGTTTTCAGGGCCCAGATGAAGTTCAACATCGTCAAGCTCAATGAACTTCCTAGGGGAAAAAAATACTGGGTACCTGAGACTCTTATAGGAAAAACACAGCTTCATGATATCGCTGGTTACTGAGGCTGGTGTGATGAGTTAATCTCTGTAAGTAAAATTCATCTGAGTAATTGAGCATTTTACCACTTGTAGAAGATGAAAAAAATTAGATGCATCTCTCTCTACTGCTTGGGGATGCAGCAAATGTGATGAAATCTGAAGGTATCTAACAGGCAAAAGGGCATGTTGGTGACCAAATTGCATTATAAACATCTTATAGTCAATGGGTCACCTGGGTGGCTCAGTCAGTTGAGCATCTGACTTTGGCTCA
>NW_021859989.1:0-954 GCF_006229205.1 Suricata suricatta | reverse complement strand
GGAGGTTTGTATTCTGTGAGGTTGTTTTTGTCTCATAACAGGAGTAGCTGTGAGTGTCAGGGGCCCCTCGGTGTGTAGACAGATCGATGATATAAGGGTAGATAGATGATAGGTATGTGATAGATAGACAGGTAGATAGATAATAGGGAGATAACAGATGAATAATAGATAGAAGTGGGCAGTCAGTGCCTCAGCACTACCCTTGAGCCCCCACTTGACTAAAGGTCAATCCACCCTAGACAGTTGCACAAATAAATCTGTGCACTCACCAAGGTCCAAACTGTTGAGTGTTTTCTGTGGTCATCATGTTAAATATATAAAGTTTTTAAAGGGCAAAGGGAAATGCTTCGGACCTAATGTTGAAAACTGAAAGGAGGGTGAAAATAGACACAGATGTGGTGAAGGCCACATGTGCAGGTCGCGTCCCAATCTGGAGTGACACCTGCAGACTGGAGGGACATTCCGGCACCTTGTCCAGACCCTGCCTGGGCCACACGTGTGGCGGAGAGAAAGACCCAAGTCCTTGGGACTGCGCACCCCCCGCTCCGACCTCTTGCTCTCCGCAGCCTGCCCTGCTCCAAGTCCTTGTGAGGCCCGCCTGAGAGCTGGGAGCTGGAACACTGTGTCCCTCCGCCCCCAGCACAGACCTTAGCGCCCTTCCAACCTGCCTCAGGGTTCCCTTGCTCACTGCCCCGAGCCTCATTGTTCTTCTCCCTCAAAACTCTAAGTGTGGGCTGGCAGTGGCCTCTGCCCATCTTGCTGACTGGCAGCCCCTGGAACAGAGCCTGTGGCGCCAATGCCCGCTCCCTGAGCCCCGGGAAGTGCACGTAACCAAGGACCACCACTTGCAAGACCCTGTGTGAGGAGCTGTTACCACCAGGCTGCTGGATTGACAGCTGGTTTTTCTTCTTCAACTACCACTTGGCTTTGTTTTCCGTATATGGATAATGTTCC
>NW_021859988.1:0-954 GCF_006229205.1 Suricata suricatta | reverse complement strand
GGGGAAGAGACTTGGAGAGAGGGATCGAGGCAAATCATGAGAGACTCTTGAATACTGTAAACGAACAGAGGGCTCAAGCGGGGGCGTAATGAGGGTGCTGGTCATAGAGGAGGGCACTTGTGGGGAAGAGCACTGGGTATTATATGGAAATCAATCTGACAATAACCTATATATAAATAAAAGTATCATGTTCTGCATACCAATAAAGAAAGACTCGTCAACAATATAGGTTACGATACCATATTCTCAGGCTTGAGCCATCGTTTGTTTTTTTTCTGTATGTCGACCTCTACATGTACAACATGGCCCATCTGGAATTAACCCTAGGGGCACAGAACCCAACCAGGTTGGCAAGTGGAAGTTACCCATTACCTCCCTTTTGATCGTCTCTGGTATATACATGTGTTAATTGACACCTTTTCTGCCTTTTCTGGATTTATTTAGGCTCACCCTTTCCCAGGTCAAACAACTCGACACATGAAACAATTCCTGTATTCTGCCTTTTCTTTTCTGGGGGTACCTACTAAAATAAAAACTGACAATATGCCAACTTATACTTCCGCTCGCATGGCAGCTTTCTTTCCGGAATGGTCTATAACTCATGCCTGTGGCATTCCTTACAACCCTCTGGGTCAAGCCTTGTTGAGCGTGCTCATCAAACACTTAAATTGCAAAAAATAAAAGGGGGAACTGTACCTCGGGGGATAAATGGAATGCCACTGGCCACAGTAGTGTATCTAGCTCTGCATGCTATTGACTTGAACCTGCCACCTACTGCAGATCCTATTTCACGTGCTCAGTGCCATTTCTCTGCACTACCCCCATTCTCTCACCTCAATATTTCTGTTTTTGCGAAATTGCACAACTGGGATGAATGGTGTCTGGCTATCTTGTTGTGGGCGGGTCCTGATTATTCCCTTCTCTCTGCAGATGGCAGACATGTCTGAGCACCCC
>NW_021859987.1:0-954 GCF_006229205.1 Suricata suricatta | reverse complement strand
CATCCCGTATGTGTCACGACAGCAAAGAGGACCCTTCCACGGAAGCTCACCCGCCAGCCACCTGCCGTCTATCTTTCCTAAGCAGCAGCCGCAGCAGCAGTGTGACCTTGACCCTAAAGCGATGCATCCTCAGTGCAGAAGTTTGGAACGAAAATAACATCGAAGGAAGGGGGAAAGGGAGAATTCGAACGCCACCGCCTCAAAGGTGTGAAACAGCTCATGTTAGCAGATCCCTGTTCACACGGTTCTGGAGCAAAACATCGCTCCATGGACCTCACAGTGTTCCTGCCCCCGCCCCCAGGCTCCGAGGACAGGACAGGCCTGTGGTTTTCCAGAATTCTTGATAAAGCCAGAACTTGCTGGAGCCAACGTTTTCAAAGCAATATTTTATGAGTCAGGGAGAGGCAGGCAGGCAGTTGCTTTAGGACCCCCTGGAGCTGGATGCGGATGGACGCATTTGGGAAGTGACCTTGCTCAGCGTCTACTGAGACAGCCCAGATGTGAAGGGACACCCTCTCCTCCCTCCAGCAAACCCCATCCAAAGGAGAAGATGATTCGTGGGAACAAATCACCTTCGGAAGAACCACACCCGTAGGACTGCGGCGTGGGGTGGAGATAGGACACTCTCGCACCTGTAGTCCCCTCCTTCTGCCGGCCCGTCACCCCTGCTGGGACCCTGCAAGAGGCCCCGTGGGACAAAGGAAGTGAGCCACATACGATCCCACCAACTGCATTTACCAGTGAAGAGGCTGAGGCTCAGAGCGGGTGGCAGCTCCAAGTCCCACGTCCTAAACGTTGCTCAGGACAAGGACTCAGCCCGCTTGCCCGTCTCCGGAGTTCCCTTCCTCTAAGTGTTTCCACATCCCCCGTAAAATCGAGAATTTGATAAGGCAACGTTGATCTCCGTATAGTTTAATAAAGTTGTAATGAGGGGCGCCTGGGTGGCTCAGTCGG
>NW_021859986.1:0-954 GCF_006229205.1 Suricata suricatta | reverse complement strand
AACTGAGATAGAGATAAAATAGTATAACAAGAACCTTCTGGTTCTTTTAGTAACAAGCACCAATCAATAGGATTATGCTAAATTTCATGCTGTAGCAGGTCATATTTTATCAAGGTTTTACTACATTTACCATGAACAATAGCCCACTATGTATGTCTTCTTATTAGATCTCATAGTAGTGCTGTAAGCCTGGAAACTTCCATTTATTATGTAAATGTTGAAATATTAATATGTTAGAAAAGAAAAATAAGATTATTTTCATATAACTTCTAAAATATCTTGAAAGCATATATTCTTTAAAAATGTTTACTGTTTTATAATAAATATTTGTATATATAACAGATAAATATAGTCGCTATCTGTTTGGTGCTGTCTAATATTAAGCCACTGAATTTAGCACCTTCCATGTATTAACTTCATGATAGCCCCATGGTACAGATAGTATCATCTGCTTCATACATGAAGAAATGAACATAAAGGAGACAAAATTTAGCCAAAACTGAAATGTTTAAGTAATTGCTCCAAATATGGAGCACTCTCAGTAGAGAAGTACAGGTTTGTACTCTTAAAATATCCTGCCTCTAAAAATCCAACTGAATGGGAGTACATATCCATATAAAGTTCCTCATATGCTGTTTGCTGCCAATAAAAATAAATATAATATGTAATGTGTCTGTATAACATACATTACATTGTCTATTCCCATGTAAAAGGAAGCATATATAAATTATAGACACTCTTAGCTTATTTATAGACATGCTCATAGATGGACTTGGGAATATGCATTTCTCCAGGATTTTTAGATATTCAGATGATCCTAGATGCCTACTTATTTCATGTAAGTCTAAGCACTCACTGCTACAAAATGAAAGCCTACTACCTCAAATACTTACACCAGAAAAACCAAAGCAAACTTGAAAAAATTATATCATAATGCATAGATACACACACATA
>NW_021859985.1:0-1892 GCF_006229205.1 Suricata suricatta | reverse complement strand
TGTTTGCATGGTATATTGTTTTGTATGTACCCTCTTGGTTGCAACATTTCTGTCTTTATATTTAAGATGTATCTCTTAAAAGTAGCATAGATTTCTTTCCTTTTGAAAATTCACTCTAATTTTTTTAATGTTTTTTAAAATTTATTTTTGAGAGAAAGAGAGAGACAGTGCAAGCAGGGAAGGGTCAGAGAGAGAGAGGGAGACACAGAATCTGAAATAAGCTCCAGGCTCTGAGTTAGCTGTCAACACAGAGCCCAATGCGGGGCTCAAACCCATGAACCGTGAGATCATGACCTGAGCCGAAGTCAGACACTTAACCGACTGAGCCACCCAGGCGCCCCGTCTCTAATTTTTTTTAATCCTTGACTTACAAGAGTATGATATTAATTAGTAATTTTACCCCCTCTGAACATTATAAAGTCTTTTTTCCCTCTACTACATCTTATGTTATCATTGTCTTGTATGTTAGACTATCATATATTTCAACACCACATTTTTGTTTTTATTATTTTATACACTCAGTATTTGTCAATATTCACCCCCATAGATTACTTGAAAGAATACTACTATTTAATAAATCTAGTTTCTCTTCTTCATCCAGAATGATTTTCAGATGGATCTCAGATTTCTCTGGCAACAAATATTCGTAGGTCCAAATCTATTTACACTCAAAACCAACAGAAAGAAGATGACTAAGTTTTGCTTTACTATCATGAGGTCACATAAGTACTTCCTTATGCATTTCTACTCTAAAACATTAAGAAACAAGTCACTTAGAATAACTAGTACAAAGCATAAAATCCATTTTAATCTGTAAGATATCACCCAGAATTTATATGATGGAAATGGATCGTGTTGATCTACTTGATCTCCCTTGATTATTTTGGTCTCATAATTTCTTCCAGCCTATTTTGACATGTATGATTTTTCCCATTTCTGCCCTGATTCAATGATGCTCCCTATTTATCTTCCTAGGCTACTTCAGTTTACTTAGACATTATACCTCAACTCACCATAGATGATACATCCCACACTTCAGCTGGAAGAATGAGACTTATGGGATAGATACAGAGGTAAAACATATTTTTTCACGATTTTTCTCTTTGAATCATATAAATAAATTCTTTTGAATTCTCTTGAATCAAATAAATATTTTATATGTTAAAAATAATAAAATGAAAAGGGAAAATAGTAGACTTTAAAATTGATAATAAGATAAAATAAACACACCTAACTGTATGTCAAATTGCTAAAATAAACACACATAAAAAATTGTTTCAAGTGACTTTTGTCACTTGATAGTACTCAGAAAGTGCACAGTTAAGACGACACATCTTTAGTAGGGTACATTGTAAGGACAAAGAAAAAAAGGCACAAAAAATTTCAAATCCACTTAATAATTTTACTCTAAGTAGCAATATAGGCATTGTAATTTTGAACCTATTGTATACACTGCAGCCTAAATCAAATAAATGTTTATGTGTTAATCTTTCTTAAGAAAGTGAAAAGATATATTTGTGTAATATAAAAACATTTTAAGAAAAATTTATTTAATGTTTAATTCTAACTGAGCACATACATGAGAACTTGTGACCTTCTTTATTGTTGTCATTAACATATTTCTTAGCTTGCTCCTCTGAAGGCCTAGAAATAATGACACCAGTAACAATGAGCACACCTAGTACCCAGATCTTGGTTTCTAAATATTATTGCCAATTAAATAGAGAAAGTACAAGATTAGCCATGGACATCTGGTCAGGGAAGAATGCAAAGAAGTGGATTAATAATTTCTAAATAACAGGAATTGGCATTTTTAAATGGAGCTTTTGATGTTAAGCTGTAACTTGATAACCAAAAGAAGGTTTAGTGTTACAGTACCAAATTAAAATAGT
>NW_021859984.1:0-954 GCF_006229205.1 Suricata suricatta | reverse complement strand
TTTTAACACTTAACATTCCCTAAATATCTTACATTTTATTTATTTTTTTTACTTTTCTAATCTTATTCACATAGGTCTCACAGGTATATTTTTACTTACCAGAAATCTTTACTACATTTTCTGTAGTACGTTGGAGAATAAAAAATATATATATTTCAGTAGCTCACGACTTTCATCCACATTATGGGATTATAAACTCTATTTTGTGGTGAAAAAAAGAAACAAGTTAGTGATTCTAGGAATGAAATGACTATTGATTCTCAAAACTATGCTTACCTAATAATCCTAAAGCGTATGCTGAATTATTGCAAAAATATTTGCCCCATATCCATGTAAACAAGCGATATCCATAATATTGTGTCTATTCTTAGGAAACAGTGTTTGTTAGAATTAATTAGGAAGTCTTGTAAAATACTGTTTCTGTCCACAGAATATTCTGTTTCAGTCTAAGATGAGGGCATAGTCTAAAATGAGACTATTATATTATTATCATATCAGGTAATTAAAATGTGGGCTCTTGTTGAGGAAAAAAGCCCTTTGAGACACTCTGGTATAGATGAATAATGATAACTGCATAGTTTGACTTATTTTCCCCCCTCATCAAAAATGCTCCTTGAGATTAACTCATGTCACTTGTTTTGTTATTGGATAGAAAACATAGTCTTAGATTCCATTCAGCCATAGACTACAGTGACACTGGGGCAGAATAAAGTTCCTACAAACATGGGCTTGGACACCTGTTTAACCGATATATAATTCCAATGTTTCCGACTACTGTTCGTGTCAACTTGTAGAAGTAGCCTAAAGTCTCTATATCGAGCAGTTTATATCTCAGATATTCAGTATAAGAAGATTGCATGAAACTACATATGAAATTACACAAAATGTTAATGCTTTATTATATTAATTATTATCCCTATCATGATAGCTAGTTAAGGGGCTGGTATTTTTTTT
>NW_021859983.1:0-954 GCF_006229205.1 Suricata suricatta | reverse complement strand
CTGCACCAATCTGGGAGGTGACAAAGGGCATAACACACTCACAAACCATAGATCACTCTGGGTGGCAGAGCACCCAATGTGAGGGGAAGAGATGGATACCCTAATGAGCTATGTTACAAAGCCTCATCCTGGGCACCATGGGTAGCCAATGAAGGCTATTAGCAAAAGAGTGACATGAATACATTCATGCCTTAGAAATATACTGTAGTGTGGAATATAAAGGGAGCAACAAGAACCTTCTTGTCAGGAGGCTGTAATAGCAATGGGATGACTTAAGAGCAATGACAGTAAAGAGTATGGAAGTACAAATGAAGGAGAACTTAAAGGAAGGGAGTATATTGAATTTTGCCATTTGATTTGGGTCTTGAAGGATGTGTAGGGGTTGACCAGTCAGGCAAGTAGAGAAGGCTTTGAAGACACAGCAAAGACAAAGGAACTGAAAAGAAACAGACGTTCCTGGGTATTCGTGCAGAGACAGCTGGCTTGGCATGCCATTTGGTTGGTTGAGCTTTGACACGCTTAGGTCTATATTTTAGAAAAATAAAAATAGGGTGATGTATAGATTTGGGGATGCCACCCTACCAGCCCCCTTTAGGATAGCTCATCTGGTCAGTCATCCCACAGCACCTCTGGGTCTCCATCGGAATTCTCCTTCAATCCCAGGAGATTTGACCAGAACAAGGGCAGGCCAGAATTTCCATAATGAGCTACTTTCAACGGATCCTTTCAAGAACCAGGCCAGTTTCCTAGCCAGGGTGTCATGTTGGCTGTAGATCTTCATAGCGGATGTGGTGGGTTGGTAACCAGTAAGTCCCCTTTCTTGTGCCTCTACTTCCTTCAGGAATCTGCTCCTCCCAAGTGATTGCATAAATCCTGACTGATTCAAGCCCAACACAATAGTCTTGTCCCTCCCCTCCCCTCAGAGTGACTGGTTCACTGAGAACTCATGTGACT
>NW_021859982.1:0-954 GCF_006229205.1 Suricata suricatta | reverse complement strand
TAGTCATTTGCTTCTTTTCTTCTCAATAGATATAACTTGACATGTCATTCTGGAGAATTTCTAAGATACTCATTTTTTCAGATGAAGAATCGTGGCAGATTTTATTTTACAGTGTCAGTGGTGTTGACATCCCGCATCCCATATGCTCTTCTGCAATGCGACCTTCTCTCCCATGAAGGGGAGAAGTCTATTTCCTCACCTCTTTGAGTCCGGGCAGACCCTCGCACTGCTGTGATTCACAGCCTAGGATGGACGGAAGCCGGCCCAGGCCCAGCAGTTAATTGGACCGAGAACCACTTTCACTCCTTTAACTGGAAAGCCAACTGGCATATAAAGCTGTGACGATACCAGGAAACTAAGCCGAGGAGCCTAAGCCCCGGGGAGGAACTCTGGAGAATAAGGCTGCATCAGGAGGGCGCAGGAGATCAGGAGACACGAAGAACCTTATTTGTAAGCGAAGAAACCAAACAGCTCCTTGGAAACAGATCCTCTGTCCTCCACCAGTCCTGCAGACGCCTCACTGTTCCGGGACAAGCCGTCCAGCAAAACCCCACCCAATCTCGGCCAAATTTGACTGGAGTAAAATCACTGCTGCTAGCCTCTAAGCTGTGGGGCAATTTATGTCACGCAATATATAAGCAAAGCCAACGTTAATGTTTTTGTCTTTGTTTCTAATGATTTTATGAGGAGGCTATCTTAATTTCCAGAGGTTTAGTTTGTCCGGGCATAAAATTCTTAAAAACACCTCCGTGTGGGTTAACTTTGCTAGTCATCAGAAAGCTGGTCCTGGGCTCAAAGGAGCCTGAGAGGGTAAGAAAAAACATTGGGCAATTGCTTATTAACCGATATGCAGAGGAAAACAATTAAAAATCTGAATATTTATTCTACCGTCTTTCACACAATTTCTATTTATAATAATATACTTTGAGTTTATTTCTAAACACTTTTGTGGCT
>NW_021859981.1:0-954 GCF_006229205.1 Suricata suricatta | reverse complement strand
CTCCCTTCTGACCAGGCTGCGTGGCTTTCTTTCTTTTCTGTCCCTTTCCTCTCTCTCTTCAGTAACTGCCTATTACTTAATATTTTTTTACTTTTCATTGGAGTATTAGAATAATAGTTTTAGGAAAAGTACTTACTGGGGTAAGCTCAGTGAATTCTCACAGACTGGGCACATCAGGATAACCCACACACGGATCAAGACATACCATTAGCAGGGGGAACCTGGGCAGCTCAGTTGGTTAAGCATCTTACTCTTGAACTTGGCTCAGGTCATGATCTCATGGTTTGTGAGATCAAGCCCCATGTGGGGCTCTGTGCTGACAGTGTGGAGCCTGCTTGGGATTCTCTCTCTCTGCCCCTCTCCTGCTCGTGCTCTCTCTCTCAAAAGAAATAGACTTTAAAAGAAGTAGCGTTAGCAGTTCACCAGAAGCACCCCCCTCTTATGTACCTTCCCGCTCACAACCTCCCAAGGGTGACCACTATCTTGACCTATAATGCAATAGATTAAGTTTTGCTTGGTTTGAACTTTCTATCAATGGAATCATTACAGTGTGTATTCTTTTTATGACTGGCTTCTTTCTCTTGACTTTATGCCTGAGAGAGCCAGCCATGTTGTGTATAGGGTTCTAGAGAATTCATTCTTATTACATTATGTGAGTGTACCACATTCACTTATCCTATTTATCTCGTGCTGTAAAGAAAAATACCTGCAGATTCTTTGTGTGTGTGTGTGTGTGTGTGTGTGTGGGGAGGTGGCGCAGACAGACACCTTTCTGATCAGTTAATGCCTAGGCGTGGAGTGGCTAGGTTACAGGATATGTGTTCCTAATACGTAGATCTATCCAGACAGCTTTCCCCAGGTCTTGTATCGGGTTACACGCCCACTAGCAGCGTGTAAAAATTTCAGTTCTGCCTCCTCACCAACACTTGGGATTGTCTTTCTCATTTGGTCATT
>NW_021859980.1:0-954 GCF_006229205.1 Suricata suricatta | reverse complement strand
CGTAGCTTGGGGGCAGCGAAGGGTCTTGCTGGGCCCTGCGGACGGAGCTCAGAGAGCCCTGCCCGGCTGTGCGGCAAGCCCAGGATGGATGCAGGGATGTGAGGGGCAGCATTTGGACAATCTCTCTACTCAGCAGGGTCCCCTGGTTCCCAACATCCCTGTGAGAGAAAGGAGCCCATGTAGAGTCTACAGGGTGCTGGTCCAGCTGGCCATTTCAGTCAATATCTTAACATTCTAGTAAACAGAGTGGCTTTTCAGAAAAGGGAGAATTTCTCATGAGAACTAATGCTTGAAGACTGAATTTTCTATTTTATAAACAAAGAGTTGAAGGATCAAACGTAGTTAGAGTGGTCTTGGTAGGACAGGGGGATGCCTGGTTTTAGGTTGCACTGGCCACTGAGGAAGGGCTGGGCTGGAGAAGCTTCAAAAACCCAGGATGAAGAGGGTAACCCAATCCAGAGGGTGGGGGAGAGAGACCATCATACAGAACAAGTCTTCAGTGTCTAACATGAGCTACAGACTTTTCTTCTTTTTTGGAGAGAGGTGTGAGCAGGGGAGGGGCGGGGGCGGGGAGGGAGAGAAGGAGAGGGATAAGGAGAGGGAGAGGGAGGGAGAGGGAGAATATATCCCAGGCTGGCCCCACCTACAGCCTGGAGCCTGATCTCATGAACTGCGAGATCATGACCTAAAAGGAAGTCAGATGCTTAACTGACTGAGCCACCCAGGTGCCCCTGGGTCCAGATGTTCTGACTCCAAGTCCAAAGTAATTCAAATACAATCCCTCCTTTCCATTTACTTTTTTTTTTTTTGGAGGTTTTTTAAAAATTTAATGTTTATTTTCTTCTTTTTTTTAAATGTAACACAATTTATTTTTTTAACATATGCAATTATTTTGCGTCATTTACAATACAGTAGTTGCAATGACACTCCAAACAGAAAAGCAAAGTAAAAAAT
>NW_021859979.1:0-954 GCF_006229205.1 Suricata suricatta | reverse complement strand
ATAACCTCGCAACAAAATATTAAAAATGGATAAGGTTGGCGCTTGTTTCCCCCTCAATGGGCTGTCACAGTTGCTCATGAAGACATAGTCGTTTTCAGACACAGGAACACAGACAGGTGACAGTTGTAGGGAAGACCAACCCGTCACTAATGGAAGAAATGCAAGTTCAGGCCACCTCAAAGATGAAAATGGATAAAACTAGAGTTTATGAAATGGTTCTACTCTTTCAAAGGGTGTCTGAGCACTTTCCTACAAACAATGTTGTGTGCACCTGCTGAAAGCCACCGACGTCCCGCCCCACCTGCAGGACCCCCCACCTCCTTTCAGAAGGAGCAAGTTCAACAGCCAGATGAGAACAGAGGAGGGAGCAAGGGCACCTGACAAGGGGAGAGAGGGGGGAGGAGGGAGTATTTTCAACTTACCAAGATCATCACCAGGAATTTACTTTTCACTGGGAGTTAGAGCTTTACGGAAAGTGGCAGGGCGGGGGAGTGGGGGGGAATGTGGGTTTGTTTCCGATAAAACTACCTGAGACTATAGAATGAGAATTTAAAATTATTCTTTGATCCTTCATTTGAACTTTGGTGTCAACCCCCCATGTTCATATCAGTGCTATTTATCAAAATGGAAACATGAGAAACAGGTTGAAACTTTATTTTGCTTTTTCTAAACTATATGGATGGAGACTATGCTAATCCAAACACATGAAATAACACTGAATGAGGAACAGAACACCCACAAGGAGACACACACGTGTTACCATTGTACAGAGTCTGCGTGGAGACCCGATCACCAGGAGAAGATGTATGTGGAGGAGGGAAATGGCTTCTAATAACGTATGCACTAGCTGTTTCCATCCTCAGAAACTGTTGGGCAGACGCTGTGACAGCAGGAGGAGGCGCTGACACACAGGAGCAGGTCGCCTCATGGAGGAATAGGATTACTGGTGTCCCC
>NW_021859978.1:0-954 GCF_006229205.1 Suricata suricatta | reverse complement strand
TTAAAACAAAAAAGAAGATTCATTTATATGCTGCCCACAAGAGCCTTATTTCATACCTAAAGCCACCTGCAGATTGAAAGCGACGGGATGGAGAAACATTTATCATGCAAGTGGATGTGAAAAGAAAGCTGGAGTAGCAATACTTATATTGGACAAAATAGACTTTAAAACAAAGACTGTAACAAAGGACAGAAGGACACTATATAATTATAAATGATACAATACAACAAGAAGATATATCAGTTGTAAATATTTATGTATCTAAAATGGGAACACCTAAATATATAAAACAGTTAGTAACAAACATAAGGAAAATAATCAATAGTCATATGATAATGGTAGGGGACATTATCACCCCACTTACATCAATGGATAGATAATCTAACCAGAAAATCAACAAGGGAACAGTTGCTTTGAATGGCACATTAGACCAGATGGATCTAACAGGTATATTCAGAACATTCCATCCTAAAACAGCATCTGCAACATTCTCCAGGATAGATCCTATATTAGGCCACAAAACAAGTCTCAACCAACTAAGAAAGACTGAAATCATACCACACACCATTTCTGACCACAATTCTATGACCACAAGAAAAAAAAAAGCACACAAACATATGGAGGTTAAATGACATACTACTAAACAATAAATGAGTCAACCAAGAAATCAAAGATGAAATTTAAAAAATACATGGAGACAAAAGAAAATGAAAACATAATTGTCCAGGGGCACCTGGGTGGCTGAATTGGTTGAGCATCCGACTTCAGCTTAGGTCATGATCTCAGGTTTGTGAGATGATGCTGGGAGCCAAAGAAAGAGTTAAGAACTCTGGTGGAAAAGTTAAGACAGAATTAACTAACTCTGGTGGAATGTTACAGCAAGATAAGCAGCAGTAAATAACTGTGGGTTCCTGGAGAGTCGTAAATACCTGCTGGCTCCAGGAACTGAGATTA
>NW_021859977.1:0-954 GCF_006229205.1 Suricata suricatta | reverse complement strand
ATCTTCATTGTCTTCCTCTGGGAAAAAATATATAATCTTACTTATTTTCTGGAAAAATCTGACACTGGGAGCTCTTCAATTGCCCCAATCTCCCTAATGGGATCAATTGGAGCCAGTTTAATTTTGTTCCACGTCTCCCTCCACAGGTGTGCACCACAGCACACCTGTGATCACATGAGTGAAACAAACACATTACGTCATTAACATAGAAGCATTTCCCCCACGGGCTCTATTACAGCCTATCTTCTTTCCCACACGCCTTTTCCTCTGGTGCCAGAGAGGCGGCAGCTGAGTCCACACCCGGCCAGTAGCAGTAAAGACTCTCTTATCTCCCAGGACAGGACACCAGGAAACGATTACCTTTGTCTCTCCCTTTCCTGAGCTTAGTCATTATCTCTCAAGTTCTCAGACAGATACAATAATCATGGCAACCTAGAGGAGAACACCTGCTGGCTCTGTATGTGCAGAGGCATAATAAATCCTAAGCTCTCCCTCAACTCCCAGACGCTTTGAGCCGTTTCAGTTTTAGCATGTCTCTTACAGGCAAGAGAATGTTGGATATTAGTTTTCTTTTTTGACTTTGCTCAAAGCCTATTTTTTAATGAAGAGTTTAGTCATTTCACATTAAACATTATAGTGAAGTGAAGATATATCTTCCAATACACTGGAAGTTGATTGTTTTAGTTCTAGTTATTTTCTTTGTTATTTTATTTTACTTTATTTATTTATTTTTTTAATGTTTTATTTATTTTTGATACAGAGAGAGACAGAGCATGAGAGGGGGAGGGGCAGAGAGAGAAAGAGACACAGAATCTGAAGCAGGCTCCAGGCTCTGAGCAAGCTGTCAGCACAGAGCCTGACGCGGGGCTCGAACCCACGAACGTGAGATCTGACCTGAGCCGAAGTCGGAGGCTTAACTGACTGAGCCACCCAGGCGCCCCTATTTTTTTTTTT
>NW_021859976.1:0-954 GCF_006229205.1 Suricata suricatta | reverse complement strand
ATATTACATGACTCAGATAGTATCCTGGTATAACTTGACTGAAGAGAAGGAAATATTTATAGTAAGTTTACAAGTTAATACCTTACAGTATTTCCCTGGAATCCTCCCAGTACTGACTCACTGCATCTATACATACAACCAAATGGTGTAGCAGGAGACATTCTGAGATCGGATAACCCAGGGAGAGAGTGGACAAGGAAGAGGGGCCCACGGCTAAATATGCAGTGTCTTCACATCCAGGGGGCATCACTTGTGTCAGAGGCGAGGTTGACTAAAATGAGAGCAAATAAAGGGGTTTGTTTGTTAGGATAGAGATTCATGGTTGTCTTGATAAAAGCCCTTTCTAATGAAATGGGGGGCAGAAACTTGATCAGAATAGATAGATAATAGCTGTAGAAAGCTTTCCTATGAAGAGAAGAGAGTAATGGCACAAAGCTACAGAGAGATGTGGGTCAGGGGATTATTTGTTGAGACGGGAAATAATACAGCAGAGCTATGATGGAAATAATAGAGGGGAGAGCACTAAACTCACCCCCCCCTTTCTTTAGGCGGCAGAGGGCATTAAAGTCCTTCAGTAGGGTTGGAGGGGGGATGAAATCCATACACATGAAGGGGTTGACCTTAGGTGGAGTCAGAACATCTTAGACCAGGTCAGGTCTATGATTCTCTTCATATTTGGAGGAAAATCAGGGAGTATAGGTTCAAACTTTTAAATGGATTTGGTGGGAGAGATAGGTCATTCTTCTCTGATTGCATTTTTTTTATTTTTGTCTCTCCGAAGAATAAGAAATTTGTTGAAGGGATAAGAAGGTATGAAGTGGTTAACTCCAGTAGTAGGAAGGCAGATTATCTTGGAAGGTGTGGCAGGATGGTCGTTAGTAATGAGGACCCATTCAAGAACTGTGGACATACATTTAAGTGGTGACTTGTTTTGGGTGATATTCTCCCAAAATA
>NW_021859975.1:0-954 GCF_006229205.1 Suricata suricatta | reverse complement strand
TAATCTCAGTTCCTGGAGCCAGCAGGTATTTACGACTCTCCAGGAACCCACAGTTATTTACTGCTGCTTATCTTGCTGTAACATTCCACCAGAGTTAGTTAATTCTGTCTTAACTTTTCCACCAGAGTTCTTAACTCTTTCTTTGGCTCCCGGCATCATCTCACAAACCTGAGATCATGACCTAAGCTGAAGTCGGATGCTCAACCAATTCAGCCACCCAGGTGCCCCTGGACAATTATGTTTTCATTTTCTTTTGTCTCCATGTATTTTTTAAATTTCATCTTTGATTTCTTGGTTGACTCATTTATTGTTTAGTAGTATGTCATTTAACCTCCATATGTTTGTGTGCTTTTTTTTTTCTTGTGGTCATAGAATTGTGGTCAGAAATGGTGTGTGGTATGATTTCAGTCTTTCTTAGTTGGTTGAGACTTGTTTTGTGGCCTAATATAGGATCTATCCTGGAGAATGTTGCAGATGCTGTTTTAGGATGGAATGTTCTGAATATACCTGTTAGATCCGTCTGGTCTAATGTGCCATTCAAAGCAACTGTTTCCTTGTTGATTTTCTGGTTAGATTATCTATCCATTGATGTAAGTGGGGTGATAATGTCCCCTACCATTATCATATGACTATTGATTATTTTCCTTATGTTTGTTACTAACTGTTTTATATATTTAGGTGTTCCCATTTTAGATACATAAATATTTACAACTGATATATCTTCTTGTTGTATTGTATCATTTATAATTATATAGTGTCCTTCTGTCCTTTGTTATAGTCTTTGTTTTAAAGTCTATTTTGTCCAATATAAGTATTGCTACTCCAGCTTTCTTTTCACATCCACTTGCATGATAAATGTTTCTCCATCCCGTCGCTTTCAATCTGCAGGTGGCTTTAGGTATGAAATAAGGCTCTTGTGGGCAGCATATAAATGAATCTTCTTTTTTGTTTTAA
>NW_021859974.1:0-1892 GCF_006229205.1 Suricata suricatta | reverse complement strand
GGAAAGCTGGACGCAGCCGGGCGAGTCACTGCCAGATCAGAAGTCCCTGTGCCCAGACGCCGTCCTCTGCCCCCTCAGCCAGCACACCCTGGGCAGGCACTCGGGGTGCAGGTGACTGTGCAGGACACAGTTCCCGGCCCCGGGCACGCAGTGGTGTCACGGCGCCGATGTGCGGGGCCCGGGCACCCAGGGCCTCCCTCTGCCGGGGAGGTGCTCCCCCACCCACAAGTGCCCCAGACAGAGCCCAGGCATCTGCTTTTCAACAGGAAGCCCCCACCTGGGCCATTATGAGGCCAAACAGGAAGGGTCTGTCCCGTGTGTTTTGTCCTGGGGAGGAAAGGGCCCGGCCCAGGGCAGGGGCCAGGAGTCCAAGACAAAGCCGCCCCAAGGGGGAAGGTGCAGGGACATGGAAGGCTGGGTGCCGAGGGACAGCAGGACCCTGAGTCCCCGGTGCCCAAAGCAGGGACAGGCGCCTCGTAGGTGCTCGATAAACGCAGAGATGCCGGGGTAGCCCGCTGGACGCAGAGACGGTCTGGCCGGAGCAGGGCACGGCCTTGTCGACCCGCAGGGCATGCGGGGCACAGCACCGGCCTGGCAGAGCGGGCGTTGGCACCGGCGAGAGGCGCTTCCTCCCGCGGGGGGGACGGCAGGGACCCTGAGGCTGGGTCTGTTTCGAGGGCCCTCATGTGACCCGTGTTGCGGGTACCGTCGCTGTGGGGCACCTCAGTCGGTTCTTTAGTTCACGGCCGCACCGTGTGGGTGGGCCCCCCGCGTCCCGGAGGCCTCACTTCCTAAACGCGGTCACCAAGGCGGCCGCCGCGGGGACCTGCCTCTGCTGACCCGAACGGGGCGGGCCCCCTGCCCCCGGGCTCTCCCCAGGCAGCTGGGTTCTGGAGCAAGGGCCCCAAGAGACAGGAAACGGGGCGGCCATCTCCCGCACCCGGGCCGCGACGGCCCCAGGCTCGCCCTCCTTGTCGGTCAAGCATCACAGGCCCACGTTCAAGGGGAGGGAGTTTAGACCCGTCTCCACAGCTGACGTCCCAAAGAACCTTGAGACCAGTTTCAAACCACCGCGTGAGTGTTAAAGCATCTTTTGACTGAGACTCCGGGCAGATCAGTTAGCGTGTCTCCACCACACGTCACCATCGCTGGTCAAAGCAGCCAACACGTCCACGCTTACTCCCTGCACACTCTTGGTCCTCACGGTGACCCTGTGAGCCACTCACATGGCACCCTTGAGAGAGCCGGGCTGCGGCCGGGGACTTGCCCGCGGCCACACGGGGCTGTGGGGTCTGGAGCCAGGCGGGGGGCTCCAGGCGCGGCTCCGCACCCCCACCCCCCGCACTGCTTCTCTGCCGCCAGGTCACGGGCTGGCCCTGCAGGAGGGCGGACGGGTGAGGGACGAAGCCATCAGTGCCCAGAGGGGGGCGGGGCCGGGATGAGGTCCACCCAGTGAACGCTTCTGGGTCGTGAAGATGCACCTCCAGGAAATGGGCGCGTGGTCCATGGGCGGGAAGTCACGTACTTCCTCAGACAGGAGCACGGCGTCACCGGGGGACACACTCCGCTGCCCTGCAGGAAATATGAACAAGAGCATGTCCACCACCAGCGAGGACCCTGCAGTGTGGACCCTGGGCATCCGGAGTCACCGCGGCGCTGCTCCAGGATGGGACTGGGGGCCTCCTGGACCCCAGATTCTTCAAGAAGAACACCCTGGAAACACTGAATGACATGAGGCAGTAACGCTGGGGGCAGAGGGGGGCATGAGGCTGATGAAGATACGGGTCACATGACAACCCCACAGAGAGGGGGAAACTGAGTTGGGTCTTAGAGGACGCGAGTTCCCAGGTGGGAGGTAGGAAGGGGTGAAGACGTGCAAAGGCACCGGGGCA
>NW_021859973.1:0-954 GCF_006229205.1 Suricata suricatta | reverse complement strand
AACTGAGATAGAGATAAAATAGTATAACAAGAACCTTCTGGTTCTTTTAGTAACAAGCACCAATCAATAGGATTATGCTAAATTTCATGCTGTAGCAGGTCATATTTTATCAAGGTTTTACTACATTTACCATGAACAATAGCCCACTATGTACGTCTTCTTATTAGATCTCATAGTAGTGCTGTAAGCCTGGAAACTTCCACTTATTATGTAAATGTTGAAATATTAATATGTTAGAAAAGAAAAATAAGATTATTTTCATATAACTTCTAAAATATCTTGAAAGCATATATTCTTTAAAAATGTTTACTGTTTTATAATAAATATTTGTATATATAACAGATAAATATAGTCGCTATCTGTTTGGTGCTGTCTAATATTAAGCCACTGAATTTAGCACCTTCCATGTATTAACTTCATGATAGCCCCATGGTACAGATAGTATCATCTGCTTCATACATGAAGAAATGAACATAAAGGAGACAAAATTTAGCCAAAACTGAAATGTTTAAGTAATTGCTCCAAATATGGAGCACTCTCAGTAGAGAAGTACAGGTTTGTACTCTTAAAATATCCTGCCTCTAAAAATCCAACTGAATGGGAGTGCATATCCATATAAAGTTCCTCATATGCTGTTTGCTGCCAATAAAAATAAATATAATATGTAATGTGTCTGTATAACATACATTACATTGTCTATTCCCATGTAAAAGGAAGCATATATAAATTATAGACACTCTTAGCTTATTTATAGACATGCTCATAGATGGACTTGGGAATATGCATTTCTCCAGGATTTTTAGATATTCAGATGATCCTAGATGCCTACTTATTTCATGTAAGTCTAAGCACTCACTGCTACAAAATAAAAGCCTACTACCTCAAATACTTACACCAGAAAAACCAAAGCAAACTTGAAAAAATTATATCATAATGCATAGATACACACACATA
>NW_021859972.1:0-954 GCF_006229205.1 Suricata suricatta | reverse complement strand
AAAAATAAAATAATGATAATAGTAATAAGAGTAACAGCAGTTAACTTTGTACCAGACACTGTTCTACTGTTTGGCTGTAAATTCCCAAAGGGCAAGGACTTTGCCTCTTTCACTTACCTGTATACACAGAGCACCTAATTCAGGGCTTGGAAGTATCATAGGCATTTAGTGTATGCTATGCATTTGCTACGCGTTAGTAAATGAATAGATAAAAGGGAATCATGAGTATGGGAGGGAGGCGGAAATAGCAGTTATTTAAAGTAAAACAAAATTTTTTTAACGATGGTAATTATGAGCTCATTTTCTCTAACATTATTGAGAACCAAGTAGGTATCAGGCATTGAACTTGGCCCTGAAGACAAAGAGGTTAAAAGACAACATGCCTTCTGGGCTTGGGGGAGATGGCACTCAAGACTAGGGCTTTATTCAATGAACCAACATTTATCAAGCTCCTGCTCTGGGACAGGTACCCAGCTGGGCACTTTGGGAAGAAAGAGATAAGGAAGTCCCCCCCGCCCCGAACCCGCCATCTCACAGTGGTGTAGACGGGGTGTCTGTAACAGAGATGGATGTACGGGGTTGTGATCAAGACAGGACATAGGAATCTGCCTGAAGGGGGTCAGCCCGGTTACCTTTCACTACCAGACTTCAAGCAAAAGGTAAGAATTGCCAACCACGGATGTTTGGGATTCCTGCATTGACTGGGACTTTTTCATGTAATAAATTCCTGCCCCCACTCCCAGGAATCTGTATATATACATTTTTAATATTCTAGAACCTGGAAAAAAAATGGGTTCTTCCAATCTACAAATAAGCACTAAGACTACATGATCCTCAGCTCTGTGATAATTTTATTTTATTTTTTTTAATGAAGTTCCCCAGTTGCACTAGCAACACTCTCCTTTTTTTTTCCATAATATTTTATTGTCAAATTGTTTTCCATATAACACCCAG
>NW_021859971.1:0-954 GCF_006229205.1 Suricata suricatta | reverse complement strand
GGGGACACCAGTAATCCTATTCCTCCATGAGGCGACCTGCTCCTGTGTGTCAGCGCCTCCTCCTGCTGTCACAGCGTCTGCCCAACAGTTTCTGAGGATGGAAACAGCTAGTGCATACGTTATTAGAAGCCATTTCCTTCCTCCACATACATCTTCTCCTGGTGATCGGGTCTCCACACAGACTCTGTACAATGGTAACACGTGTGTGTCTCCTTGTGGGTGTTCTGCTCCTCATTCAGTGTTATTTCATGTGTTTGGATTAGCATAGTCTCCATCCATATATTTTAGAAAAAGCAAAATAAAGTTTCAACCTGTTTCTCATGTTTCCATTTTGATAAATAGCACTGATATGAACATGGGGGGTTGACACCAAAGTTCAAATGAAGGATCAAAGAATAATTTTAAATTCTCATTCTATAGTCTCAGGTAGTTTTATCGGAAACAAACCCACATTCCCCCCCACTCCCCCGCCCTGCCACTTTCCGTAAAGCTCTAACTCCCAGTGAAAAGTAAATTCCTGGTGATGATCTTGGTAAGTTGAAAATACTCCCTCCTCCCCCCTCTCTCCCCTTGTCAGGTGCCCTTGCTCCCTCCTCTGTTCTCATCTGGCTGTTGAACTTGCTCCTTCTGAAAGGAGGTGGGGGGTCCTGCAGGTGGGGCGGGACGTCGGTGGCTTTCAGCAGGTGCACACAACATTGTTTGTAGGAAAGTGCTCAGACACCCTTTGAAAGAGTAGAACCATTTCATAAACTCTGGTTTTATCCATTTTCATCTTTGAGGTGGCCTGAACTTGCATTTCTTCCATTAGTGACGGGTTGGTCTTCCCTACAACTGTCACCTGTCTGTGTTCCTGTGTCTGAAAACGACTATGTCTTCATGAGCAACTGTGACAGCCCATTGAGGGGGAAACAAGCGCCAACCTTATCCATTTTTAATATTTTGTTGCGAGGTTAT
>NW_021859970.1:0-954 GCF_006229205.1 Suricata suricatta | reverse complement strand
CCGCGGACTCCCTCCAGCCAGTTTCCTCCACTCCAGGCTGTGTCTGCCCTCTTCTTCAAAGAAATGCGCCGCGGTATGCAGCCGCTCCGTTTCCCCGGCCGCTTGTAGGACAGCGGGCTTCTCTTGAAGCTCAGAACCCCTTCCCACCAGCCTTTCTGTCACGTGCTCTGGAAACGTGGTTCATTGTGCAGCCCCGTTCTTTGAAGACCCTTCTCTTTCATCTCTGCTCAAAATAGCACCTGCCACAGTGTTAGTCTCAGAATCTTCAGAGCGAGCACCCAAAGGAACGGGTAAATTTCTCCCCCTGTGAACTGACCTACATTCTGCTTAATTGTTTTTGGCCTGACCCTTACCCCGGGCATCATCATCAAAAGCAAGAAAGGAGAGGGTTAGATCTCAATGTGTGTAGATTTTTATGGCTCCGGATGATCTAAGAGATGAATAATTTTCAGGAAGAAATTTAAAGAGAACAGATTTTGAGGATAGTTCATTTTACAAAGGACCCACTTCTGCTGATGTTTGAGGAAGAAGAAATTAACAAAATGATGAGTTGTGCATTTCACAGAGGTAGATCATCTGGTATGGCTCAGCTGATCTTTTATTATCATGTGTTGGGTCAAGTTTTATTTCATTACAAAAAAAGACCAAAAGGGACATCATATCTTTTATAGAGTTTTTTTTTTAATTTTTTAATGCTTATTTGTTTTTGAGATAGAGCATGAATGGAGGAAGAGCAGAGAGAGAGAGAGAGACAGAATGTAAAGCAGGCTCCAGGATCTGAGCTGTCAGCACAGAACCCAATGTGGGACTTAAACCCAAGAGCCTTAACATCATGACCTGAGCCACAGTCGGAAGCTTAACCAACCGAGCCACCCAGGCGCCCTATGTGAGTTTTTTTAATACAAGCAAAAGACATTAGATTCTCTTTAATGTACAAAATGCTCTATATTGTCA
>NW_021859969.1:0-954 GCF_006229205.1 Suricata suricatta | reverse complement strand
TTGCTCATAAAAAATTCCTTTGCTCCAGGAGAACACCTTTCATTTGTTCTGCAGGTAGCATGTTTATTTGTCTCAGGGAGATATTAAATAATAGTAACAATTATCATTTAATAACCCTAGGACTAATTGTGGAGAGAAGTTTCCATATGCTTTCTATAGGACTTATTTTTATTATCATAACTGTGTACCTGAGGTATGAGAGAAAGAGAACTTCTCACAATGCTCTGTCCGATAAAGTGAAGCATACACTAAAATAGCACAGTAAACTCTCCGAGTCTAGTGTTTTGCTAGAAACCTTATAAATAAAACACATTTTGAAAATTTAAAAAGTAACCTGTAGGATCACCATTTTAGCAGAAGCATATTAATCTATATAAATACAGAATATCACCAAGATTGTAATAGTATTTATATATGAAGGAATATGGCTGATTCTAACCTAATCATTTTGGTTATCTACATTCCTGAATCCTCTGCAAGAAGCATGTCATGCTTTTAGAATTAGAGTGGTTTACAAAACAACAACAGCAACAAAAATTCTGGGGCTCCTGGGTGGCCCAGTCTGTTGAGTACCTGACTCTTGATTTCAGCTCAGGTCATGATCTCACGGTTCTTGAGTTTGGGCCCCGAGTCAGGCTGTGCTGACAGCTCAGAGCCTGGAGCCTGCTTCGGATTCTGTGTCTCCCTATCTCTCTGCCCCTCCCCTGCTCGTGCTGTCTCTCTCTGTCTCTCAAAATATAAACAAAAAACATTAAAAAAAAAAAAAAGCAGAAAGAAAAAGTGCATCGGTAAAAGCAAAACCAAAACGCAAAAACCAAACGTTGCAGATATGCGTTCAGATCTGATGAGGGAATTTTTAGGAGAGATTTGAAGAATTTAACCTGACAAGTCAGTATCTGCTTATTACATGTTTGCACTACCATGTACATACTGCCCAGGACTTCATGAGCCCTT
>NW_021859968.1:0-954 GCF_006229205.1 Suricata suricatta | reverse complement strand
TTTTAACACTTAACATTCCCTAAATATCTTACATTTTATTTATTTTTTTTACTTTTCTAATCTTATTCACATAGGTCTCACAGGTATATTTTTACTTACCAGAAATCTTTACTACATTTTCTGTAGTACTTTGGAGAATAAAAAATATATATATTTCAGTAGCTCACCACTTTCATCCACATTATGGGATTATAAACTCTATTTTGTGGTGAAAAAAAGAAACAAGTTAGTGATTCTAGGAATGAAATGACTATTGATTCTCAAAACTATGCTTACCTAATAATCCTAAAGCGTATGCTGAATTATTGCAAAAATATTTGCCCCATATCCATGTAAACAAGCGATATCCATAATATTGTGTCTATTCTTAGGAAACAGTGTTTGTTAGAATTAATTAGGAAATCTTGTAAAATACTGTTTCTGTCCACAGAATATTCTGTTTCAGTCTAAGATGAGGGCATAGTCTAAAATGAGACTATTATATTATTATCATATCAGGTAATTAAAATGTGGGCTCTTGTTGAGGAAAAAAGCCCTTTGAGACACTCTGGTATAGATGAATAATGATAACTGCATAGTTTGACTTATTTTCCCCCCTCATCAAAAATGCTCGTTGAGATTAACTCATGTCACTTGTTTTGTTATTGGATAGAAAACATAGTCTTAGATTCCATTCAGCCATAGACTGCAGTGACACTGGGGCAGAATAAAGTTCCTACAAACATGGGCTTGGACACCTGTTTAACTGATATATAATTCCAATGTTTCCAACTACTGTTCGTGTCAACTTGTAGAAGTAGCCTAAAGTCTCTATATCGAGCAGTTTATATCTCAGATATTCAGTATAAGAAGATTGCATGAAACTACATATGAAATTACACAAAATGTTAATGCTTTATTATATTAATTATTATCCCTATCATGATAGCTAGTTAAGGGGCTGGTATTTTTTTT
>NW_021859967.1:0-954 GCF_006229205.1 Suricata suricatta | reverse complement strand
GCTGAGGACGGGGACAGCAGGTGCCCGGTGCCCCTGGCAGCGCCTTTGTTTCCTGAGAAATGAGCTCTAAGAGTCTCGGCAGCAAAGAGGGAGAAGATCGTGCTGGAAGGGGTCCTGCCGCCTCCTGGCCGCGATCCTGCCCACATGCAAGGCCGGGAAACCGGGAGGATGCAAAGGTCTCCGGACCGACCGTTAGCCTCACGTCCAGCTGGGGGTCAGGGGTGAGGGTGAGACAGCGAGGGGCCAGCACCCCAGTAATAGCGCACGGTGGAGGGCAGCTCAGACACACCCCTGGAACCCCGACACCGCAGTGTGGCTGCTCAGCTGCCCCGCACTAGGTGAGGCCCCCAGGAAGGCTCTGGAGACCCAGCCCTGCGCCCGGGAGGGGCTGGCGGCTGGGCTGATATCCCACCGCGGCAGAGGCTTGGAGAGAAACACACTGCTGTCCACTCATATTGTCATTCAGTGTTACCTGCTGAATGTCGGTGTCCCTCCAGAAATTCACAGGTCAGCACTCTACCCCCTAACGTAATGGAGTGAGGAGGTGGGGACTTCCAGCGGTGATGGGGTCAGAGGTCCGTAAACAGGATCAGTGCCCTTGTAAAAGCCACCAGAGCCCTGTCACTTCTTTGTAGCAGTGAGTCTACAGCAGGAAGTGAGGAGGGACCCCACCAGGACGTGACCGCGCTGGCCCCCTGATGCCAGACTCTCTGAGTCCAGCACGACAGACATTTATAACCCACCAGTCTACGGTTTTGGTAACAGCAGCCCCGACAGACTAAGGCATTCAGCAAATATTGCCTGAGCGTCTATAAAGGGTCACTTATTGAGCACCTGCTGTGTGCCCAGTGTGCCCAGCACCTTGCTGAGTCAGGTTCTATCCCTGTTTTGGGGGAGGCACCTCTGCCCTCCCTCATGCCCTGCCCTTCCTGGACGTGGCTTGCCAGGCCCGGG
>NW_021859966.1:0-954 GCF_006229205.1 Suricata suricatta | reverse complement strand
AAAGGAAAAAATCATAAGGGCTGTGAATGAGCTATAGAAACATACAACAGCTATAGAACATCTCTAGATGTTCACAGGAGAAAGAGATTATTTTTTGCTTGTGAAGGGGAGGGGGCCATTGCAGTGGAAGAGGTTTCTGTGGAGGAGTGTCAGGTAAAGTTTCACGGGGAAAGTGGCGTTTGAGGGGCCTTGAAGGATGAGTATGCAGGGTCTGGACTTAGGGAGATGAGGCGATAAACATTCCAGAGAAGAGAAGGCCTAGTATATAGATACCCTGTCCTTGCCTTTAATCCATCCCCAATATCTTTCCTGAATTATCCAGTTCCCCACTCTAGTCTTTACTGTCACGTTCTTCCTGTAAGCTCTTTGTTTCTGAGACCAACTTGGAAATGTTGTATCTGGGCCCCAAATTCACTTGTTGTGTCCCTCCAATACCATTTGGGGTGTATCAACCTGCTTTGACATCAGAATGACTTTCAGAATGGCCTTTCCCTGGCAAACTATTAGAATCTGAGTCCTTGGGCCATATTTTTGTTCAGCCCTGGCTATCTTCTCTGCTCCCAGTGTTTGTTAGTCCTTTTGCTATTCCTAGAAAAACCACCACAAAATCCCTAAGACTACGCCCTAAGGGAGGGAGGATCCTGCCATGAGTCCAGAGGGATCTGAGCTATGCTCTCTCTAGCACTGCCTGGCACACAATTTATGTTGATTATTTGGATGTTTGAATGACCCTGCTTCCTAAAGGACTGAGTCCAGTCCATCTCTGGAGTCTGAGCACTTAGCAATATATTATCTGTAGTAGGCATTTTTGCTGAATAAACTGTGAGTTTCTAAGTGTCTGAAATGTTACCATCTGAGGTTAATTCCTTTGGACCAGTGATGCTCTTAAGCCTCAGGGGTCACGACACAAACAACTTTAACAGGACTAAGTCATTATCAGTCATTAGTATTTTC
>NW_021859965.1:0-954 GCF_006229205.1 Suricata suricatta | reverse complement strand
GAGCCCTCCAGCGGCAGAGGGAGCGGCAGGCAGGATGGGGGGTAGGTACCAACCAGAAGCGGAGCAGGGAGCAGGAACTAATAAAAACGGGCCTCGTGGAGGGAGTGGCCGGGGAAGCCCACTAAGACTGTGGAGTGAAGACATGAAGAAAATGTGGGCGCCGATGGTTGGCACAGGGGAGCAGCAGGCACGGAGGCCCCGGAGCAGAGAACCAGAGCTCAGGGGGTTCGAGGCCTATAGCCTGCGGGCTGGTGGGTCACGGCAGGCCTGCGAGAGGCTCGGCATTCTGTCAGGGTCCTTGTGACCACAGTGTGTTGGCCTGGGGGCTGGGAGACACCTGGACGCCCCCGTGGACGAGGCCCGGGAAGCAGCGGCAGAGGTCTGCGGTGACTTTGGGGAGCAGCAGGCCTGGCTCTGAGGGACACAGCGGCACAGGCGTCCTCAGCGTCACTGATGAGGCACATTCGGAATTCCAGGAAACAGGAAAGTGGGTCATAGCGGGTCATAAAGTTGTTCTCAGGCGGAGTGAGAACCCCAAGGTGCGGGCTCACTGGGGAGTTTCAGACATTGCAGGAGCTCCGGGCCGGAAAGTGCCTGCAGGCCGCCCGTCGTAGCATCCAGCACAGCTTTGTGCAGTGTTCGCTATTTTGTAACATTTAAAAAACTTTTTCAGTTTACTTGTTTTGAGAAAGAGACTGCAGGTGCCCTTGCCTGAGCTGGAAGGGGGCAGAGAGGGAGGCTCCCGGCTGTCAGCACAGACCGTGAGCTCATGACCTGAGCTGAAACCAAGAATCTGACGCCCAACCCACTGAGCCACCCAGACGCCCCTTAAAAACATTTTTGAGGAAAACAACACCCAGGGTTGCACAAGAGGCGTGGGATTGTGAACTGACAATCGGAGACGCATTGTTGAACAATCTGCTTTCATACAACTTTATAAATTTACTTAAACTA
>NW_021859964.1:0-954 GCF_006229205.1 Suricata suricatta | reverse complement strand
GGGAGCAAGTGGGCCTGGAGGTCTTCACACCCACGGGCCGGCTCTGCGTCGCTGGGCAGTCTGCAGGAAGGAGCCGGGCTCCCCACCCTCGGGGGTTTCTCTGCACCAGATAACGGCAAAGGCAATGTCCAGCCTCTAGGACTAGAGCTTGTGGGGGCCCCCCTCCACCAAAGCCATGGCATGTGGCCCTGTCTTCTCCTCGACCCTTCTGGATCCCTCCTGGGGGTCACAGCCTCCAGACCTCACAGGGGACTTTTAGGGAAAGGTCTGCAGAGGTGAGACATAGGGAGCTGATGGAAAAGGGGGGCCTGGAAACCTGAGAAAAGGGGGCATCTGATAGCTCCAAGGCCAAGCTGCATCAAATTCTTGAAAGCTACCCTGAACACGAGTGTCTCGTGTATGTAAACTGTTCCTTGACAAATCTGACTCCAATATATGTATTCTACTTACATAAATACAGATAGTGTATAACACACATATATATGCATGCAGATACACACACACACACACACACACACACACACACACACACAAAAGAGAGAAGAGCCAGGAGTCCATGAGATTTTTGTGATCGAGCCTCTGAAATCACCCGCTGGCCATTCTTTTGCCCCACATCCCTCAGCAGAAGCGGACCGGAAAGTCTACCCAAGTCTGGGGGAAGGGGACGCAGATGCCACTGTGCAGAAGAAGGAGTCTCAAAGTCACGTTGGAAGAAAAGCATGCAGGAGGGAGGAGATCGCTGTGGTGTCCTTGCAGATGCAATCTGCTAGCACAGTGGTGGGGGAGGGAGCGAGGAGCCTGGCACCGCTGCCAGCGGGCAGAGGGGCTGGGCGGAGAGCTCAGGCGTGGCGCCGAGTCGAGGAGAACGAAACGGAGCTTCACAGCTCCTGAGGCTGTTGGGGCTTCGGGGCCAACATCTTAAAGGGAACAGACGTGAACACAACACGTGGGGCC
>NW_021859963.1:0-1892 GCF_006229205.1 Suricata suricatta | reverse complement strand
AATAAATAAAATAGGATATATTATAAGAATATATTTTCTATGGGCTGCATAGAGCATTTCCATCCTTTTTTGGGTTATGATTTGTCTAACATACTACTACATAATCAAGATGTTCTGCCAATTTTTGTTTCCTGAGTTAATTCATGGCTAAGGTTAATGCTGTTAGAAAGAGATATTTTTGTTATTTAAGGATTGTGTCTTATAATACACAGAGACTTAGGGGTCTTGCACAAATTGTAAAGAGTGCCGTATATGGGCTTGTTTTTCATGGTAATTTTAAAAATTAGAAATGTTATAAAACTCTCTAGTTACAATACTCAACTCTCTTTGTTAAGCAGGTAGCAGTACTGCAAAGTTAAGGCAGTATTTTTTTCTAGACTGTACAACTCCTGAAATAATACCTTCTCATATTTCCACCCTCACTGATATTTCACAAATTAGACCTCTATCCTTCTACTATTTAGGTGTATTGATGAATATTGTTAGCTATGCAAAAAAATCCTGAGAGTTATTTCTAGTAATTTTACTTTCTTGGAATTTTTGGAGTCATAAAGTGTAGTGTTTTCAGGTGGCACTAATCAAGGAGTCTTATTCCTTAAGGAGGCTTATTCTAAGACACTCAGGCACCGTGACATTAAATTGTTTTTGTATCTAGAATCTCCATGGCTTCTAGTTCTCTGTTTTTTCATTTCACTCAAATATAATAGCTGCTTTAGTATCACTATTTACTATCTACTACATCTGGAGCATGAACAAGATAGATTTTCTATTTTTTTAATAAAACTTTTAATTAAACTATTTATTTTGAGGGTAGTTATAGATTTAAAATGCGGTTATAAGAAAAATAATTTCCCTCAGTATATAATGTCTTACAAAAATACAGTACAGTTTTACAGCTGGGGTATTGACATGATGCAATCCATGTTTATTCTGAATCTCCCACTTCTCCTTTATATGTCTGCCACCACAGTCAAGGTACAGAACAGTCTGTCACTACAGCTGTCCTTCATTTTGCCTTTTCTTAATCACATCCACCCCCTTCCCTTCATTCTCTTCTTCGAGCTGTCACCTACGGCTGGCAACCACTAAGATGTTATAAGTTTCTATAAATCTTTTTTTTAATTAAAAAATTTGTTTAGTTTTGAGAAGGAAAGATACATAGAGGGTGAGTGGGGGAGAGGAAAAGAGAGAGAAAGAGACACAGAATCCGAAACAGGCTCCAGGCTCTGAGCTGTCAGCACAGAGCCCAACGTGGGGCTCAACCTCATGAACCACAAGATCATGACCTGAGCTGAAGTTGGATACTTAGCCAACTGAGCCACCCAGGTGCCCCATCTATAAATCTTAAATGGAATCAATATAGTGTGTAACCTTTGGCTTTTTTAAAATTTAATCATTCAGGTTGTTGCTTGTATCAATTTTATCTTTATTGCTGAGTAGCTCAGATATACTACTAATATATTAATTTTATCCTACCTAATTTGTAATGAACTGTTGTTGAAGGCTTGAACCCATATGTTGGAACCACCAAATAAACTTTCCTCAAACTTCTCTCACTCTTGGAAAAGAAATGTCAATATTTTTGAAGTGTTAAGAGTTTGGTAGTAGTAAGTCGTACTGATACTGGCTGACATTTCCAACAATAAAATGGTAGATCAAGATATGATTTGGTTCTCTTACATATTACAGAACTGCTCTAAAACTAGGCCTAACTCCAAGTCTTCATCTTCCAAGGGTTCTGGCTTGTTGGCATGCTGTTGTCAAGCATGATTAATAGACTGATATTTTATTGTATCCCTTCTGACAGTCCATTATACATTTAAATAATTTATGTATTGTTCATTGTTAAACAATGAACACAATGTGATTCTGCTCTTTCAAGGCAGTCACAG
>NW_021859962.1:0-954 GCF_006229205.1 Suricata suricatta | reverse complement strand
AAAAAAAAGTCTAAAGGTCACATCTTCCTTTATACGTAGCAGATGTACATAGGTTCATTTTACTCCCAAGCAACATCATTAAATTTTAAGTCAATTTATCTAGGTACTGTTTCTGTGACGGTGTTCAGTTTGTGAAAATGTAGGATATGTGCACACTCCTATATATTATGCTTCCACGAAAATAAAAAAAAAGTAGAGAATATACATAACATATGCTGAACTAATAAAATGAGACTTACTCAACCTAGGTCAATTTATCTGAACAAGTGTTAATGCACTGTCTCTGGAAATCACATTTCAAAATAACTCTCCAAGAGACACCACTCAGACACTGCATGTCTTATCTGCTAAGCCAAAAGCTATTGCCTCAACTATTTAAAAATATCAGCGAACACTGACAAACACGTACACGAAAAAAAAGGGAAAGCACATTATCCTCGGGCAGCCTGGTAGAGGCAGAGAAAGAAAAATACGAACAAGAGATAGGAGGCAGGAAATAACTTTGACAATAAGGTATCCTTCTGTCACACTGAACATGACAAAATGTCAGGAGAGAAAAAAAAGTCGAATGCTAAACTTCAACATTTTATACAAAACTAATTCTCAGATATACTACTCTTGCTCTACACAATTACTTTGGAAATAAACACATCATCTACTTTTTTTTTTTTTTTTTTGCACATCACAAATGGAAATAATTATTGCCAAACTGGGTAACACCTAGATCTTGGACTTCCCCATCTCCTGCACTGTGAAAACACACATGTCTGTTTTTGTTAAGCCAAAGAGTCTGTGGTATTTTGTTGCAGCAGCCTGAACTGACTAATACTCTCCTCTGTCCTCACTGCCCTTGCCATGGTTCAGACACTCATATCTCTAGCCTGGATTGTAACAGTCTCTAAACAAATCCCTCAGCGGTCTTCATGTATCAGCGATCTACCGAAAACTCCAAAT
>NW_021859961.1:0-954 GCF_006229205.1 Suricata suricatta | reverse complement strand
AAGAGAGCGGATTTTGACGAGTTTTCTACAAACATGTCTGACCTTTCTGCTTAGGAGTTCTATTCCGCTCTGGACACTGGAGCAGATCTTCCGACTTTACCGGAAGAGAAGACTGTGGTCTCTCTGTTCCGTCAGCGGGCTGCCGGAGGGCAGGGACACACTTTCCCGCGGAGACGGCAGTCCCCTATTTGGTCACCGCAGAGGGAAGTCCGGGCGTCACGCACAGCAGTCGGAGCGACGCCGAGTTCCTGCTGCCGCACCTGCGGCGGCTGCCCCGTGTGTTCCCGTAAGCGATCTCACGATGGTTTCGTACATTTATGAAGGACGGGAACCTGCAGACAGCGTCCTGGGGAACTGATGTCCACACGTTCACCACCAGACCTCATGTACACCTAACGCATGTCTGGTTAAAAGTAATGAAAATAGAGTGCAGTCTTTGCACACTCTTTAGACGTAAGACTTCACAATAATGAACCTCTCCTCATTGGTGTCAGTAGTTGTAAACACCCACGCTTGCTCTCTGGTAGAACCCACACTCCGCGCTCATTCTCTGTTTACGTTCTCAGATTTCTGGTTCCATCCGCTGCCATAACCTTAGCTGTTGAGAGTAAGGATGTCTCTAGGACGCCTCACCTCGTTCTTTGTGTTGCTTCTGGGTCTCTGTGGTTTGAGAAAGTCTGCATCCAAGCTCTGTGCCAAATCCACGAGCCCCCACCGGACCCAGCCCCCAGCCCCCAGAACGGCCTCCCCGGCCTCAGACTCTGCCGGGTTTCAAGGGCACAGAGCGCCCTCTGCCCTCGGACTCGGCTCTCCAGGAGGCTGCCTGGCCGGACAGCGGGCTCCAGGACGGGGGCTGTCACGTCGGGACCCACCGCCCCGGTGTCCCTGGTCCATCGCACATGGAAACTGTGACCCTACCGTTTGCTTTAATGTTGGACAAACATGAAATGTTCC
>NW_021859960.1:0-954 GCF_006229205.1 Suricata suricatta | reverse complement strand
GTCCACGGAGATCAGGCCCTCAGCGGTGGCGTTGGGGTGTAGGGAACTGGAGGTCAGATTCCTGAGTCAGGATGGGGAGAAGGGTGGGAGCCTAGCTCCTGGGAAGATGGTTGGGGACTGGCTCTTGGGTCTGAAGGAGAAAGGGGCTGGACCCCCCGGGTCCCCAGTTCTCACCCTGCTTCGGCTCCCAACAGCACCCCGGGGCCCTGGCTCCATTGGCCCCGGTTGGTTCCTGACCCCACTGCTCCTGCTCAGGCTTTGCCTCTGCCCCGGCTCCCAGCACTGATTAGAGGAAGGAAAAGGCCAGAGGAACCCCCTGGAAGAGTGCAGAGGGGGCATCCTTTAAGGGGACTGGAGATAGGGGAGAGATCTAGGTAGGGCTGGCCCTTCCCCCCTCTCCTTGATTCGAGAATTACATCTCAGTCAGGTGGCCCAGCCACGACAAAGGGACCCGGGTTCCCAGTGATTGAGCCACTCAGATGCCCAAACATGAGCTTATTTGACCCTTAGAAAACCTAGATGAAGTAAGTTTCATGTTTACTGCTGATAACTCTAAATACATGTCTATCTTAATTAAGTCAATAAACAAATTCTCTTATATGCCAATTATGTTCCACCTGTGTTCACTTAGAAGACAATATGTTTCCCATTGTCAATTTTTTTTAACCTGGAACACTGGTGGAGAAATCTGAAGTGGTTGGTCCAAGGGGGTGCTCTTTGCTCCTTGACCTTGAGGGAGGAGCCAATGGTGCGCTGAGGTCGGTACAGAAGCCAGTTCTGTAGGCCTCACCCAAGGTAGTGCAGAAACAGGAGGAGGGGGAGGGCAAGTCTGAAGGGGTGAGGTTTGGCCAAGAATCTTGAAGGCAGATAAAAGCCCAGAGGGCAGAGAGAGGTCTCCCGGCACTAAAGCCTGTCAATTAGGACAGATGAGTGGATGGTGTGTTGTTTCCACCA
>NW_021859959.1:0-954 GCF_006229205.1 Suricata suricatta | reverse complement strand
TGAAAAATATAGGACTATCAATGGAAAAAATGAATCATGGTTAATAATATGAAAGGTAAATTTAGGTGGTATAAATAAGTTTTTATGATGCACTGAAGGTTTACATGTTGACTTGTTCTTAGCATTTAGTGAAATTTATTAAAGTAGATATTCCTAGTTTATTGCCTCTTGGCAGAGAAAATATATCAGGAGATTATTATCTAATTGTCAAGGTGTAGAAGTGTACTTACCCAAAATTTATGAGATTTTTGGTCACCTATTAAAATCAATTGTTCATTTAATTTATATTTTATAGTATATGAAATATTTGTTGCCCAGTAGGATATATGTGTGTGAGTGTGTGTGTGTGTGAGAGAGTGAGTTAGAAAGAGGGAGAAAACGAAGTGCCTGGGTTAAACAACCGACTTTGGCTCAGGTCATGATTTCGCAGTTCGGAGTTTGAGCCCTGCATCAGGCTCTGTGGGCACAGCTCAGAGTTTGGAGCCTGCTTTGGATTCTGTGCGTCCCTCTCCCTCTGCCCCTCCCCTGCTCATGCTATGTGTCTCTATCAATTTCTCAAAGATAAATAAACATTAAAAAAAGAGGAAGAAAAAGAGAAACTTTTAAATGAGCAGTTTAAGAAATTTATGATCTCACCTTTACCCCATCATGAAGGGACATGGTTGTTATCATACCTCTTTTCTCCCTCTCCCATTTGACAAGAGAACAAAATAGGATTCAGAACCCTTACAAAATATCCTCTCAGGTCAGTTGGCCCTGTTTGCTTTATTCTTGGGCTCTATCTTGGCTTTAAAATATTCCATCCAGTTGTCTTATAAACAAATATTTACCTCTGAGAGAAGGATTAGACTATACATCAAATTGACAGCACAGGGATGGATTGCAAATGAAATTATTTAGTTTTCTGGGCTAGTTTTCAGACGTTTTGTAGTGGTAGTGAAGTAAGAATTGCAT
>NW_021859958.1:0-954 GCF_006229205.1 Suricata suricatta | reverse complement strand
AGTTCCTCCTGTTAGACCTATGAGTGCAAACATATGGTATCTGTCCTTCTTTGCCTGACTTATTTCGCTTAGCATGACACCCTCGAGATCCATCCACTTTCCAACAAATGGCCATATATCATTCTTTCTCATTGCTATGTAGTACTCCATTGTGTATATATACCACATCTTCTTGATCCACTCATCAGGTGATGGACATTTTGTCTTTTTCCATGTTTTTTTATTGTTGACATTGCTGCTATGAACATTGGGGTCCATGTGCTCCTCTGCATCAGCACTTCTGTATCCCCTGGGTAAATCCCTAGCAGTGTTATTGCTGGGTCATAAGGGAGTTCTATGGATAGTATTTTGAGGAACCTCCACACTGTTTTCCAGAGTGGCTGCACCAGGTTACATTCCCCCCAACAGTGTAGGAGGGTGCCCGTCTCTCCACACCCTCGCCAGCATCTATAGTCTCTTGATTTGTTCATTTGAGGCACTCTGACAGGCGTGAGGTGGTATCTCAGTGTGGTTTTGATTTGTGTTTCCCTGATGACGAGTGATGTTGAGCATCGTTTTATGTGCCTGTAGGCCATCTGGATGTCCTCTCTGGAGAAGTGTCTATTCAGGTCTTCTGCCCATTTCTTCACTGGGTTATTTGTCTTTTGGAGGGGGAGCTTGGTGAGTTCCTTATGGATTTCGGATACTAGCCCTTTATTTGATATGTCATTTGCAACAATCTTTTCCCATTCTGTCGGTTGCCTATTAGTTTTCTGGATTGTTTCCTTTGCCCTGCAGAAGCTTTTTATCTTGATGAGGTCCCAAGTGTTCATTTTTGCTTCCATTTCCCTTGTCTTCGGGGATGTGTCGAGTAGGAAATTGCTGCGGTTGAGGTCAAGGATCAGCAAGACAGTATGATACTGGCACAAAAACAGACACATAGACCAATGGCATAGAATAGAGAAACCCAGAACT
>NW_021859957.1:0-954 GCF_006229205.1 Suricata suricatta | reverse complement strand
CTAAGTAGGAGGAAGATGTTCCAGAAAAAGGCATGAGCATGTACAGAGGTCCAGAGCTATGCTGTCCCAGAGCATAGCCATAAGCCAACATGACTACTGAACACTTGAAACAGGAGTGAGAACATGAATTCTTAATTTTATTTCATTTAAGACTGAAGCAGTTCAATGCAGTAAAGATATCAATTCTCCCGCAAGTTTAATACAATTACTATCAAAATCCCAGAAATGCTTTTTGTAGGCATAGACAAGCTTATCCTTACATACATTTATGGGAAAAGAGGGTCTTAGAATAGTTAAAGCAATTTTGGAAAAGAAAAAGTGGGAGGAGTCACGCTTCTTGATGTTGGAACTCACTATATCGCTACAGCAAACAAGACAGTGTGATGGAGGGGTAGCCACACGGATCAATGGAACCAATTAGAGAAACAAGGAACAAACTCACACTAACTGATTTTTTAACAAGGTGCAAAAGCAATTCAATGCAAGAGAAATAGTCTTTTCAACAAATGGTGCTGAAGCAACTGGACATCCATAGGCTAAAGGAAAAAAATATGAACCTTAAGGTAAACCTTATATTGCATGCATAAGTTAATTCAAGATGGATCACTGGCATAAATGTTAAACATAAAACTATAAAACTTCCAGAAAACAAACAAACATAGGAGCAAATCTTCATTCAGGACCTAGGAATAGGTGAAGACTTTTTGTCTTGACTCCAAAAACATGATTCATCAAAGGAAAAAATGATAAACTAAACTTCAAAACTTAAAACCTCTACTCCAGGGGTACCTGGATGGCTCCATTGGTTAAGCGGCCAACTCTTGATTTCTGCTGAGGTTTGTGAGTCTGAGCCCCACATCAGGCTCTGCGCTGACAGCTCCAGACCCTGCTCTGGATCCTCTGTCTCCCTCTCTCCACCCCTCCCCAACTCATATGCATGCACTCACTCTCTCT
>NW_021859956.1:0-954 GCF_006229205.1 Suricata suricatta | reverse complement strand
TCCATTTACTCAGTTAATAAGTATTTGTTAAACATCTACCATGTCCAAAGTGCTGTGGTTTATATCAAGATATAATGAAGGACAAACTAATAGCAATCTCAGAATCTCCTAAACTACCTCTACAAAGTATTCCTACCCCTATTACATTCTATACTTTTTATCACTTAATATGTATGGCACCATATTTAAAGTACCAATTCAAATAATTGTTTTCTGGAATTAGAGAAGGCTTTCTGTGGTTATTCATCATTTTACCAATTTAATGAATATCAACTGATCACATTATGAAGCATTCTGCTTTTATTTCTAGACATCACAACTGTATTTATAAAACATTAAAATTTTCATCAAAATTTTTAGCCTTCATTTATGAGTTCCCAAATTTTTTACCAGATTATATATTCTTACTTTAAATAATTTATTTTCAATGTTTCACATACAGGATTTATTAAACACTCAAAACATATTTTCTTTGCATAGCTTTTTTTGTTTTCCAGAATATCAAGAGGAAAATATAAAATTGGAAGAAGATATTATTTCTAGATTGAGATGTTACATTTCCTTGAGTTCAAGATCAGAGTCAATACCAAGATGATAAGAAGGTAAAACCTTAAACTCCAAATAATACTTAACTTGGTGAGACTTCTGAGATTTTTAGATTAAAAATTTTCTGGAATTATTTCAGGTTTCTCTCATCAGGAAACATATCCCCTCATTCATGTCACAGCACTCACTGAACCTAGTTGAAAAGATTTTCAACTTTGAGAATAAATAATTGGTATGCATTCATCTAAAGAAATCTCACTTTAAATTTTTTTAATGTTTACTTATTTTTGAGAGAGAGAGAGAGACAGAGCATGAGCAAGGGAGGAGCAGAGAGAGGGAGACACAGAATCTGAAGCAACTCCGGGCTCTGAGCTGTCAGCACAGAGCCAGATGCAGGCCTCAAATTCA
>NW_021859955.1:0-954 GCF_006229205.1 Suricata suricatta | reverse complement strand
TTTTTACTGTTTTTCTTTATTTGAGAGAGAGAGAGAGAGAGAGAGAGAGAGAGAGAGAGAGAAGCACGAGCAGGGGAGGGTCAGAGAGAGAGGGAGATACAGAATCTGAAGACAGGCTCTAGGCCCTGAGCTAGCTGTCAGCACGGAGCCTGATGCAGCCCGAACCCACGAACTGTGAGAGGAAGTCGGACGCTTAACCAACCGAGCCCCCCAGGTGCCCCCCAGGAGCCCCTCATGCCCACCCCTTCTTAAATCTCTTCTCCTGATTGTAACAGCCCAGACCCCGGCTGCAAGGGTCTGCCTGTCCCTGGGTCCTTCCCCATGCTCCCCACAGCTGTGCCTGTGTGTGTCCACCAGAAGGGGACTCTGGGTCCTCAGTGGACTCAGGTGGCAAAGGGCACAATGACCAAAAAACCCAGCCCTCTCGTAAGGGAGGGGCTGGCGTTGCAGCCGCAAATATCTCTGGCTCTATAGCCGCGCCGCTGGCTCTACTGCGTAACAGCCCTGTGAACTCAGGCAACGCGGACCTACTTAACACTGACAATCAGAGCTAAGGCAGAGCTCCTGGGGGCTCGGTCGGTTAGGCGGTCAACTCTTGATTACGGCTCAGGTCATGATCTCACGGTTCAATTCCCGAGATTGAGCCTCACGTTGGGCTCTGTGCTCCGCGCTGACATCCAGGAGCCTGCGTGGGCGTCTCTCTCTGCCTCTACCCTGCTCCTGCTCCTGCAGGCTCTCTCTCTCTCAAAACAAATAAATACTTCTTTTAAAAAGTTTATTGTTTATTTAGAGAGAGGGAGGGGCAGAAAGAGAGGGAGAAAAAGAGAGAATCCCAAGCAGGCTCTGCATATATCAGTGCGGAACCCGCCTTGGGGCTTGAACTCTTGAACCATGAGATCATTACCAGAGCCCAAACTGAGTTGGATGCTTAACTGAGGGAGCCACCCAGGTGCC
>NW_021859954.1:0-954 GCF_006229205.1 Suricata suricatta | reverse complement strand
GGGTCCTGTGGCTGGCACTGTGTTAGGTGGGAGAGTAAACAGTTAGACCAGCTATCTACCCCCACCCCAGGCTGATCCTTCTAAGTGGATGGGGAGCAGGGCAGGACCCCAGTGCCCCCAGATTCCACCATTAGTGATGGCTCCTTTTTGTGAAAGAGGCATGAGGGATTGAGGGCAATATGTCAAGGGAAACCTCTACGTCTCCAGTGGTCCCAGGAGCAGCCCCCCCATGCCACCAAGCCACGTCCCCGGTCCCGGGAGAGACTGCTCCCTCCTCAGAGCTCTCAGTCTTCCCCAGCTTCCCACCCTCTGGGTCGCCAGAAACCCCAGCCAGGGAGCCCAGACTGGGACTGGTTCTTGGGAGGTGGACCAGTATGGTCTGGCCACCTGGGAGCAGAATGGTTTGGGTGGGGCCAGGGGAGAGGTGAGACCTGGGACAAGGTGAGGAAGCTGGAACCTTCCTGTCATTGCGGAAATTCCCACTGTTTCCTCCTCCACCCCCCAAAGTCGTTCAGGCCTCTGTCATGGGAGCGAATTGAGGTGAGAATTGAGTTGGAGTAGCGGTGGCTTTTAATGGTAGCAATCTTCTGGGTCAGGGCTCAGTCCTCAGCCCTAAATTAACCTTCCGGGGGGAGAAATCTGTTCCATTTTAATAATTTTATTGTGACGCAGGAAGCACAAAACAAAGAGCAGGTTGCTTTTCTGATTCTGAGGACACAGCATTGGAAAATCTCTCTCTCTTTGCCACTTCAGCTCTTGTCCTAAAATATAAAATATGAAGGGTTGGGAGGGCAAGCAGTTTCTTCCCTGAGACAGCCTCTTCCCCAGGCAGCTCTCAGAAGCTTCCAGAATCCGCATGACTCCTCACAGAGTAGTCAGAGGAGAGGGTGGGAAATGGATGCTCCTAGATTTTTTTGTGATGCCCAAGCCAATTGCTTTTGCCAAATCATTCTG
>NW_021859953.1:0-954 GCF_006229205.1 Suricata suricatta | reverse complement strand
TTGCATCTGTATTCATTAAGGATATTGGCCTCTAGTTCTCTTTTTTTGTTGGGTCTCTGTCTGGTTTGGGAATCAAAATGATACTTGTTTCATAGGATGAGCCCGGAAGTCTTCCTTTCATTTCTATTTTTTGGAATCACTTGAGAAGGATTGGGGGTAACTCTGCTTTTAATGTCTGGTAGAATTCCCCTGGAAAGCCATCGGCCTTGGGCTTTTATTCCTTGGGAGATTTTTGATAACTGATTCAGTTTCCTCACTGGTTATGGGTCTATTCAGGTTTTCTATCTCTTCCTGTTTGAATTTTGGTAGTGCATGTGTATTTAGGAATTTGTCCATTTCTTCTAGATTGTCCAGTTTGTTGGCATATAATTTTTCATAGTAATCTCTGATTATTGCCTGTATTTCTGAGGGATCATTTGTAATAAATCCATTTTCCTTCATGATTTTGTCTATTTGGGTGTTCTCTCTTTTCTTTCTGAGAAGCCTAGCTAGAGGTTTTCAATTTTGTTTATTTTTTCAAAAAACCAACTCTTGGTTTCATTGACCTGTTCAGTTGTTTTTTGTGGATTCTATATTGTTTATTTATGCACCTATCTTTATTATTTCTCTTCTTCTGCTGGGTTTGGGGTGCTTTTGCTGCTCCCTTTCTAGTTTCCTTAGGTGCTCTGATAGATTTTGAGTTTGTGCTTTTTCTAGTTTGTTGAAACAGGCCTGGATTGCACTGAACTTTCCTCTTAGGACTGCCTTTGCTGCGTCCAGAGAGTTTGGATTGTTGTATTTTCATTTTCATTTGTCCCCATATATTTTTAAAATTTCTTCTCTAATTGCCTGATTGGCCCAATCATTCTTCAATAGGGTGTTTTTTAACTTCCACACTTTGGGAGGTTTTCCAGACTTTTTCCTGTGGTTGATTTCAAGTTTCATAGCATTGTAATCTGAAAGTGTGCATGGTAT
>NW_021859952.1:0-1892 GCF_006229205.1 Suricata suricatta | reverse complement strand
TGCCCCGGTGCCTTTGCACGTCTTCACCCCTTCCTACCTCCCACCTGGGAACTCGCGTCCTCTAAGACCCAACTCAGTTTCCCCCTCTCTGTGGGGTTGTCATGTGACCCGTATCTTCATCAGCCTCATGCCCCCCTCTGCCCCCAGCGTTACTGCCTCATGTCATTCAGTGTTTCCAGGGTGTTCTTCTTGAAGAATCGGGGTCCAGGAGGCCCCCAGTCCCATCCTGGAGCAGCGCCGCGGTGACTCCGGATGCCCAGGGTCCACACTGCAGGGTCCTCGCTGGTGGTGGACATGCTCTTGTTCATATTTCCTGCAGGGCAGCGGAGTGTGTCCCCCGGTGACGCCGTGCTCCTGTCTGAGGAAGTACGTGACTTCCCGCCCATGGACCACGCGCCCATTTCCTGGAGGTGCATCTTCACGACCCAGAAGCGTTCACTGGGTGGACCTCATCCCGGCCCCGCTCCCCTCTGGGCACTGATGGCTTTGTCCCTCACCTGTCCACCCTCCTGCAGGGCCAGCCCGTGACCTGGCGGCAGAGAAGCAGTGTGGGGGGTGGGGGTGCGGAGCCGCGCCTGGAGCCCCCCGCCTGGCTCCAGACCCCACAGCCCCGTGTGGCCGCGGGCAAGTCCCCCGGCCGCAGCCCGGCTCTCTCGAGGGTGCCATGTGAGTGGCTCACAGGGTCACCGTGAGGACCAAGAGTGTGCAGGGAGCAAGCGTGGACGTGTTGGCTGCTTTGACCAGCGATGGTGACGTGTGGTGGAGACACGCTAACTGATCTGCCCGGAGTCTCAGTCAAAAGATGCTTTAACACTCACGCGGTGGTTTGAAACTGGTCTCAAGGTTCTTTGGGACGTCAGCTGTGGAGACGGGTCTAAACTCCCTCCCCTTGAACGTGGGCCTGTGATGCTTGACCGACAAGGAGGGCGAGCCTGGGGCCGTCGCGGCCCGGGTGCGGGAGATGGCCGCCCCGTCTCCTGTCTCTTGGGGCCCTTGCTCCAGAACCCAGCTGCCTGGGGAGAGCCCGGGGGCAGGGGGCCCGCCCCGTTCGGGTCAGCAGAGGCAGGTCCCCGCGGCGGCCGCCTTGGTGACCGCGTTTAGGAAGTGAGGCCTCCGGGACGCGGGGGGCCCACCCACACGGTGCGGCCGTGAACTAAAGAACCGACTGAGGTGCCCCACAGCGACGGTACCCGCAACACGGGTCACATGAGGGCCCTCGAAACAGACCCAGCCTCAGGGTCCCTGCCGCCCCCCCCGCGGGAGGAAGCGCCTCTCGCCGGTGCCAACGCCCGCTCTGCCAGGCCGGTGCTGTGCCCCGCATGCCCTGCGGGTCGACAAGGCCGTGCCCTGCTCCGGCCAGACCGTCTCTGCGTCCAGCGGGCTACCCCGGCATCTCTGCGTTTATCGAGCACCTACGAGGCGCCTGTCCCTGCTTTGGGCACCGGGGACTCAGGGTCCTGCTGTCCCTCGGCACCCAGCCTTCCATGTCCCTGCACCTTCCCCCTTGGGGCGGCTTTGTCTTGGACTCCTGGCCCCTGCCCTGGGCCGGGCCCTTTCCTCCCCAGGACAAAACACACGGGACAGACCCTTCCTGTTTGGCCTCATAATGGCCCAGGTGGGGGCTTCCTGTTGAAAAGCAGATGCCTGGGCTCTGTCTGGGGCACTTGTGGGTGGGGGAGCACCTCCCCGGCAGAGGGAGGCCCTGGGTGCCCGGGCCCTGCACATCGGTGCCGTGACACCGCTGCGTGCCCGGGGCCGGGAACTGTGTCCTGCACAGTCACCTGCACCCCGAGTGCCTGCCCAGGGTGTGCTGGCTGAGGGGGCAGAGGACGGCGTCTGGGCACAGGGACTTCTGATCTGGCAGTGACTCGCCCGGCTGCGTCCAGCTTTCC
>NW_021859951.1:0-954 GCF_006229205.1 Suricata suricatta | reverse complement strand
TTTTTTTTTTCATCTGTAAAATGGGGCTGATAAATTGTGCTGACCTCCATAGACTTTTGAGGATTAAATGAGTTACTCTACATTAAAGGATGCCAAGAGCATGGTCAGGGCCCAGGAGGTAATAGCTACTATTAAAAAATGACTATCTGGGGTGCCTGGGTGGCTCAGTCGGTTGAGTGGCCGGCTTCGGCTCAGGTCATGGTCTCACGGTTCATGGGTTCGAGCCCTGCATCGGGCTCTGTGCTGACAGCTCAGAGCCTGGAGCCTGCTTCGGATTCTGTGTCTCCTTCTCTCTGTGGCCCTCCCCTATTCCCACTGTCTCTCTCTGTCTCTCAAAAAAATAAATAAAGAACATAAAAAAAATTTTTTAAAAAGTGACTGTCTGTCTGCATGACTTAACCAGAATTTCTCAGGAACTCTGTATTGATTTAAACTGGTACACAGAAGCAGCCCTCAGGGGAAGTTTCTCAGAGAGTCAAGCAGATGGTCTCCCTGCCTCCCGTCCTTTGCCTCCCCCCTCCCCTCCTCCTCCTCTGACCTTCCTCCCCCTTCTCTCCCCCACCCTTGTTTAGTTGTGATTCTTGTACCAGAGTCCGTCAGAGACTTTACCTGTTAACACTTCCAAATAACTCCATCCAGTGATCCAGGGACAGGTGGAGAGACTGGTGGAGGCGTTCAGTTACAGGAGGGAGGGGCTGGCGGGGCCTCAGAGCCCTTGTCTCCTGCACATTAAGGTAAAGAAATGGAGGACCAGAATGAGTAGGCCACCAGGCACAGGCTGCATGAGTTAAGACCAGAACCGGGGCAGAAATCCAGGTTTCCTCTCTCCAGGGCTGAGGTACTTTTGTTTCCTTTTATAAATTTCTCATTACACAAGTAAAGCAGTCTCCTCCTTAAAAAAAAAACGCAGGTGAGGGGCGCCTGGGGGGCTCTGTGGGTTGAGCGTCCGACTTC
>NW_021859950.1:0-954 GCF_006229205.1 Suricata suricatta | reverse complement strand
GGCCTACAGACACATAAAACGATGCTCAACATCACTCATCATCAGGGAAACACAAATCAAAACCACACTGAGATACCACCTCACACCAGTCAGAGTGGCTAAAATGAACAAAGCAAAAGACTACAGTTGTTGGAGAGGGTGTGGAGAGATGGGCACCCTCATACACTGTTGGTGGCAATGTAAACTGGTGCAGCCGCTCCATAGCATTTCAACAGAGAATGGATATTTTCCAGACTGGCATGTAACTGCACTATTCATTACAGCACTTCCTGACCATCTCCTTCATCCAGGCTAGATGCTAGAGCTGGAGAGATAGATTGAAAAGCTCCCTGATATCAAGGAACATATACCTTCATCTGGCAGTGACCATTCAGAAGAAATGAAGAATATGTTTTTCAAAGAACACAAGCTTTGAGGTCAGACAGCTCACGTAAATGCTGGCTCTGCCTTTACCATCTGCTTAGCGAGTCATTTAGGGCCTTTAAATCTTATTTTACCCATTCAGATAATAAGAATTATAGTTTCATTCTTCTGCATGTTGCTGTCCAGTTCTCCCAGCACCACCTGCTAAAGAGGCAGTCTTTTTTCCATCGCATGCTCTTCCCTGCTTTGTCAAAAATTAATTGGCCATACATGTGTGGGCCCAGTTCTGGGTTCTCTATTCTCTTCCATTGGTCTATGTGTCTGTTTTTGTGCCAATACCATACTGTCTTGATGATGACAGGTTTGTAGTAGAGGCTAAAGTCTGGGATTGTGATGCCTCCAATTATGGTTTTCTTCTTCAATATGACTTTGGCTATTCGGGGTCTTTTGTGGTTCCATATGAATTTGAGGATAGTTTTTTCTAGCTTTGAGAAGAATGTTGGTGCAATTTTGATGGGGATTGCATTGAATGTGTAGATTGCTTTGGGTAGTAATGACATTCTTACACCATACACAAAAATAAACTCAAAA
>NW_021859949.1:0-954 GCF_006229205.1 Suricata suricatta | reverse complement strand
TGATCTGACTTCGACCTGTTAGGAAGTGATTACAGCTGGGGAATTTGATTTCAAGCCCTCCCATGCTGGCACACCTGTTTCTCTGCCCCTGCCGTGGCGACTCCTCTCTTGGTGACAGAAAACGACTCTCTGGGAACCAGCATTGAGCAGCCTGAGCACAGGAGGTGGCCAGAAGCCAGGGGCGCCCTGTGCCCCACCCCCTCCCTTTGCGGGTAAGGTGAGTAGGGGTCCGGGGCTTGTGGCTCACCCCCGGCTTCGGGGACCCACAGCGGAGCAGCTGAAGTGTTTCGGGAACAGCCTCCCAGGCGCAGAAAGCACTGCAAACAGTCCTCCAGGAACTCGGACTCCGTACTGAGTCTTCATTCTGGAGCAGTGATATGCTCGTTCCGCTGTTTGATGGCGCAAACTCATAGCCGCAGACACGAGCGTCAAGACCAGGTTATGTCCGCTCCCTCGTGGGTCTCTGCTCTATCACAGCTGACCTGGACACACGGTATTATGTCAGCCAAACTGGCACTACTTGGCAACAATGTAATGCCCCGGCTGCTCTTGGTGAGACCATGTTCTCAGCCGGAGAACAAATCCTTCTAAATTCATTCTTAAACAGTGAACGGACTCAAATACAAATGGACTGACCCCGGTAAAAGGTAAATTGCTATCTTGGGGCGTGGGAAAGGACAGGCTAGTGAAAAAAGGGAAGGAGTAAACTGCATATAACTTAGTGATACGTGGGTCTGTGTTTTCGTCAGGGATTCTGCTACAAAGTAGAAATGTTGAAGACTTTATTTTTTTCTAGAATGAAATAAGCTTAGAAGGGGGAAGCATCACGTCTCTCAACCGTATTTGGGGAGGCTGCTCCCCACTTCCAGATTACACCCGCCTTGTGCTGACTGGTAGAAGCAGCCTTCCGATCCCAACCTGAAGAAGGTCAGAGTCCACTCGCCCGAGGGGTTT
>NW_021859948.1:0-954 GCF_006229205.1 Suricata suricatta | reverse complement strand
CTCACGGTTCTCCGATCAGGCGAAAAAGAGTTTATTCAAAGAACTGTTCTTTATATAGTCTTCAGGGGGGAAAACAAGGCAAGCTGACCTAGGCAGGCTACAGAGTCGAATACATATCAAAGAAGCGCCCTGACTTTGCCTCAGCAATCTTGGGGGATGGAGAACTAACACTGAATATGGTTTTGATCTTTTGTGTGCCTTGGCCACTCACGTCTAGCTCAGCAAGACAGTCGCCAAAAGTTATTTTGACCAGGAAATGGCAATCTCCAGCCTCCAGATGCAAATCTTGTTTGCTGGCTCATTCAACAACAGAGTGATAATCCTTGCCTGAGGCAGACAGAAAACTTGGCGGGCCCCGACAGGTCCTCCCTTTAAAACTGATTTTTAAAAAGCTCCTATTAGGCAAGGAATGGACCGTGCCTAACTTGGGTTGGAGGCCTGCCAAACCTTCTTACCCGTCATGGGCAAACTCAGAAGCATATGTCGGAGTGCCTGGCTTGGGTTGATAGGATGGTAAGGCCTCTCTTACCCGTCATTGACTAACCGGCCCGTGCCTCTTGCCACAGCTTTTTATCGGCCTCCTGTATCGGTCGCATTGAGCTTAACATACTGGACCTGGGTAGGCTGCTCCTTTTGCTGCCTTAGGAGAGCCATGACCTTATAGAATAGAACAGGGCTCAAGGGCACCAAGATCAAATAAAACCGCATTAGGTCTTAAACATGGAAGGGCATAGGGTAAAAGTCCATAAAATCCACGAAGAAAGGACTGTTGATGTGTTCCTTCCTCCTCTTCTCCAGGTTCCTTTTGAAGCTTCTTTTCCCAGCATGGTCCTAAAGGAAAAGACAAAGATTTCTCTCAAGGAGATTTTTTCTCCCTGGAGGACTGAGTGTTTTGATCGATTTGTTTTACTAATCTCTCTGGCAACCATCTGGCTGCATCTGTTTTTTGTTGGT
>NW_021859947.1:0-954 GCF_006229205.1 Suricata suricatta | reverse complement strand
GGGGGGGGGTTCCTGTAGTGAGAGAGGTCAGAGGGCACCGTGCAGGTGCTGGGGGGGAGGGGCGGGGCGGGGCGCAGCCCCCAGCCTGGGGACAGCGTGGGGAAGGAGGCTCTGTGGCCTCACTAGCGTTTTCTGGGTGTCTCATGCTGGTTCATGCAAGGCTGTTACACATAACTGTGAGCATTTCAGTTGTGACTCAGAATTTCCGGTGACGTTCGGATGCTTTAAAACGCTAGATGAGGTTCCTATGGCTCCTGTACAGTGGACGGGGCCATGATTTCCGGTTTGCGGGAGGCGCCTTGCAAACGGACCACGGTGCCCTGGCCTCACAGCCACGTGCAGCTAAGCAGAGAGAGGATTCCGGGACTGCGGTCCCGGGTGCTGGGAGTCCACACGTAGGTTCCTCCAGGCTGATGCCTGGGGGCGTGCTTCGCCCCTCTTGAGTGCAGGACACCCCCTCCAGAGAGCAAGGACAAGCACAGAGGCCCGGGGACGTGGGGAGAGCCAGGTGAAAGGCGTGCAGGTGGAGGCGGTGAGGCAGCGGTTAAAAGGCTTGCTCGCAGCCTCACCCGGGAGGCCTTGGGAGGCCCCCAGACCCCAGGGAGGACACTTCCAGGGCCCCCCGGCCCTCTGGCTCTCAGGCGCATGCCCTGAGCCCGGGCGCCCTCCTCTACTCCCCAGGATGTCATCCAATGCCCTCCCCTCAAGCAGGCCTGCTGGCCCCCCGGGCAAGGGAGGTGTCTGGTCACTCAGGTCCTTGAGCCCATCTGCCCAGAGACACTCTCCCTGGGGATGTCCAGTCTAGTAGGGGATGGGGCCTCTCCCCTGCAGAGGGGCCTGGGGAAGTCCTGTTAGTGGAGACAGGACAGACCTTGTCTGGACGGAGCCTCGCAGAACTAAATGGCCTGTGGTAAAGTGTCAGTTCCTCTGAGGAGGGACCAGTGGGGCCCATGG
>NW_021859946.1:0-954 GCF_006229205.1 Suricata suricatta | reverse complement strand
GGCCCGGTAGCCCGCGCGCCGCCCGCCGGCGCCCCCTGACGGTGTAGGCGCTCCTCGAGCTGTCGGCCACGCGTCCCCTTCGCCGAGGAGCCCGCGCTCTCCGCTGCCGCCCCCCACTCCTGGTCCGAGGCCCGTCGCCCCTGCCTTTCTCTCCCCTCGCGCTCGGTCCCTCGAATCCTCGGTCCCCCCGCCCCGGGAAGCCGAGCGCGCAGGCGGCGGCCGGAGAGAAGGCCGCGGGGCCGGGTCCCGGGCGAGCCTGACCGCGTGGGCGGGCTCCGCTGAGCCTGGGAAGTGCCGGCGCCCGCCCTGCCCGCACTTTCCCCTCGGTGACGACCCCTCCTCTCCCGCCCTCGCTGGCGAGGACGGAGCTGGAGGGGCGCCGCGCTGGGGCTTGGCCCGCGGAGAGCCGGGCGGGTGCGCAGAGGATCCGGCGCCCGGGGCGGCGGGCCGGGGGACGGGAGCCCGCGAAGGGAGGCAGCACCGGGCAACGCGGAGAGAGGGGCCCAGCCTCGCTGTCCCCGAGCACCAGGCCTCAGACCAAAGGGGACGCTGGATCCTCCCCCCGGAGTCAGACGAGTCCAGTTTTGTTAGTTCGTTTTTAATATAAGAAGATGCATATATACGTGGTCGATCCCCCCTCCTTTATACACGCTTTTCTCCACCTTGTCTTTTTTCACTAACCAAACATCCTGGGAGATCGCTCCGTGGCAACACGTGAGCATCGTCCTCCGCTGCTTTTGCAGCTGCTGGGAGCTCCACTGTGTGGATGGTGACTCGCTCTATCAACCTGCTGAGGACGGCCTGTGGGTTGTTTCCAGGCTCGGTCTTTTGCTAGCGCAGGCCTACAACACATAGCTTCCTGCATGCATCTTTTTGTAAATGGGGCAAATGAACTGCTTGGCAAGCTCAGCTTTCATAATAATTATTTTTTTAGGGCTTATTTATTTTTGAGAG
>NW_021859945.1:0-954 GCF_006229205.1 Suricata suricatta | reverse complement strand
TTTTCTTGAGCCTAATCCCCATCATTTCAAGACCCCTCCCCGCTGGCTTCCCTAACCTTTCATTGTCTGAAGCGCTACTGCATGTCTTTTCTGTGTCATTGCTCATTTCATGATCTTTTACAAAACGGCTACTTTCTCTGACAGGTTTCACTGGAATCAGAATGAGAACTTTCATTCTGGTGGCTGGTGACCTCGCATCCCCCTCTCCTTCCATCCCCCAGGTGTCATGTAGGAGCAGAGCTCCCAGACAGTGTGCCCAACAGCAAGACGAAGACAGAGATGACCTAGGGCTTCAGGAATCGTTATGTGCCACCTGACCCCGGGCGCTCCTCCCCTCCCAGGCTACAGCCAGGGGTACATACTGATCCCAGGAGAGACAGCTCAGTCCAGGCTGGCCTGGGAACGCCTCTGGGCACCAGCATAAACACTGCCCAATGCAGGTGAAGCTGGACAAAGCGGAATCTTACTTACCCTTGGGAATTTTTTTAGAAATGTGGTAGGGCTGGGGTGCCTGGTGGCTCAGTCAGCTAAGTGTCTGACTCCTGGTTTCGGCTCAGGATGTGATCTCGGCTCAGGATGTAATCTCATGTCCTAAGATCAAGTCCCCTGCAAGGGGTTCCACACTGAGCATGGAGCCTGCTTGGGATTCTTTCTCTTCCTCTCTCTCTCTCTCTGCCCCTCCCCCGTTGCGCTCTCTATCAAAATAAACCAATAAACATTAAGAAAGTATCAATCCTTGTTCATTCAGAATTTCTTTTATTCACCACTTGGGAAATGACTGCTCTCACACCCCCTTCTGTCCTCTAACCCTCCAGCCCCTCCCTGCTGGCTCTCCAGGCCTGGGACTCTTTGTTTCTTTTTATTAAGAAAACAACCAAGAACACCCAATGTGAATTATCCCATAGCTTGTATGGGTGAAGAACCCCCACTTCCAGCGTGTTGTAGGTTAGCAAA
>NW_021859944.1:0-954 GCF_006229205.1 Suricata suricatta | reverse complement strand
TATTTTTTAAAATGTTTAAAAACATACACATAAAAAATGCTGATAGAATTATAAGATCCTGCCATGTATTGCCCATGTCAGACTAGTTTTAACTGTATATATTCCTTCAGAATATCATTTTCATACACACATACACATACACATACCTACCTATACACACACACATACACCTAAATACAACTTCAGAATTGTATTTGTTCACTGGACCAAAATGCCCCTATTTGGGATGAACTCCACATATAAAACTAATTATCTAATATCTTCTATTAAATTACATGTATTTGTTATTTATATAATATTTTATAGATATTAGGGTTAAACATTCATTTTGTACCATAGTGTCAACATTGGCCATGTATTTATCTTTATATGTGTATATGTATTTAATATATATATTCTTAAATATGTCATCAATTAATTGAACATCATTTTAATAGCTACAATTTAACTCCCAAATTGTCAGAATTGTCAGAACTCCCAAGTCAGAATATTGCCAATACTAAACATTTAACTTCTTTTCCCATCAATCTCCTCCAAATATCACCCTCAGATTGAACATTATCCAGGTACTTAGAAAAATAATACACTTTTAAACCTATACCATGCATATTTGTATAGTTACACAATATGTAGAGGTTTTTGTCTTGAAAAAAATGAGCCACGGGGCGCCTGGGTGGCTCAGTCAGTTAAGCCTCCGACTTCGGCTCAGGTCAGATCTCACCTTGGCGGGTTCGAGCCCGGGTCAGGCTCTGTGCTGACAGCTAGCTCAGAGCCTGGAGCCTGCTTTCCGTTCTGTGTCTTCTCTCTCTGCCCCTCCCCCCTCTCATGCTCTGTCTCTCTCTGTATCAAAAATAAATAAAACATTAAAAAAATAAAAAATAAAGAAAAAAGAAAAAAATGAGCCAATCATGATGTATGTTATCTTCTAGGAATTCCTTTTTTTCAATCAATCTT
>NW_021859943.1:0-955 GCF_006229205.1 Suricata suricatta | reverse complement strand
GGAGCGGAGCGGCGTTGCCCCCAGCCCTCGGGGTGGGCCGCGCCGTCTGGAGGCGCCGTGCAGGTGTGGACGTGACGTCGGACGGTCGGAGAGCGCGTGAGGACATGGACGTGGTGGCGGGCGGGCCAGGGGCGGCGACTGCTCGTCCGTGTGGCCTTCCTTGGTCCCCGTGGCAGCGGCGGGCTGACGCCCTGCTTTGGAGCTCAGGTTCCTCCAGCAAACGAGGGCGAGCTGCTCCCGCCATGCACAGCCGCGCAGGGAGTCGGCACAGGTGCTGCCCGCTCGGACCTCCTGGTGCCGGTGCCCCGGGGCGGCCCCTGTTGCGCGGGCTCCTCAGGGTGGGCGCGTGGGGACTCACGGGCCCTGACTCCTCCTCTCGGCCTCCGCGTCACTGCCTCCCGAGCGCACGGAAGGCTCAGACTTTACCCAGGACCTCCGGCTATGCCCTTGGTGCCCTTGGTTGTGAACTTGCTTCTGTTCTGGCTCCTCGTCGGCCTCCTAGGGGTCTGTGGGGGCCCTGCTGAGCGGCACGCTCCAACCACACAACCACCCTGTTCGTGTGTGTGTGTGTGTGTGTGTGCACGCGTGTTCACACACATGGGCCACCCTGGTGACGCACGCGAAGTCCCCCTCCCGTTGGGTGTGAGGCTGCACGTGCTCAGTTCCGTCCCGGAACTTGGGACGGCACAGCCGATTGGCACCAGGCACAGTGTCTCCTCGCGGTCGTGACTGTGGAGTGGACCCAGGGAGCGGGTCACGGTCCGCACCGTGGAACAGAACAGTCCTGGCAGGGGAGCTCACAGAGGGCAGAGCCCTGGTGGCTGTCCAGGGGGGCCCTGCCCACAAGCTACAGGGCAGATGGTCCCCTGGGCATCGCCTAGGATGCTTCTGGAATGTGGTGGCCATTCAGTCATCGCCCTCACAGGAGGTCCAGTCACCAAGGCCACCGTCCCTG
>NW_021859942.1:0-955 GCF_006229205.1 Suricata suricatta | reverse complement strand
TTTGTATTTATATAAACCCTTAGCAATGAAAATGGAGCCAAGTGGCAGGCACATGCATCTAAGGAGAGGGGAGTTGTTGGGTCAATGACGGAAGAGGAAGGGGCAGTGTGTCTTTCTGCCCCAGGCCAGCTTTGGTTTGGGTTAGACCCTGGCAGACCTTCCTAAGGGACAGTGAGGACAGGATGGTGTAAGTCCTCATGAGCATTTTCTGAGGGACGTTTCTGCTGAGCCAGCAGCCAACTAGTTAACTTCAGATTCTAACTGGGGTATATGTTATGTATGGAATGGGTTCATTCATTTCGTGTTTGTGGTTGCTGCTAAGGGAATAGGCCTTAGCTGGCCTCTGTAAGCACCTTCACCTCTGGAAGCTTTACCTTCTCACATTATTGACTTACTTACATGAATTTGTGGACCCACCCTTGGGTGGCGAATTTTTTAAATGTGCTTGCACTGGGGCACCTGGGTGGCTCATTTGGTTGAGCATCCAACTCTTGGTTTTGGCTCAAGTCATGATCTCATGCTTTGTGAGACAGAGCCCTGCATCAGGCTCTGCACTGACAACACAGAGCCTGCTTAGGATTCTCGCTCTCCCTCTCTCCCTGCCCCTCCCCTGCTTATGCTCATGCATGCTCATGCCCCCCTCTTTCAAAATACATAAACTTTACAACAAATAATGAAACAAAATGTGCTTGTCATTGGTACGAAATGCTTTCCTGTCAGAAACCACCTCATCTAAGCTTCAAGTAGTGCCTCAGACTTCTACATTTCTAGGATGCATGGTGATTTATTTTTAGACATTCCAGAGAAATCTTGTATATAATCTAAGGGTAGGATATCTTGCCTTTGTGCTACAGCGATTTGTGTGTTATCTGGGCTAATCTGGGGCTGATGAAGACTTTGAGATCAGAAAGTGTAAAGAACATTGATATAATCGTTTCTCTTGCTAGTGTTCACT
>NW_021859941.1:0-1892 GCF_006229205.1 Suricata suricatta | reverse complement strand
CTGTGACTGCCTTGAAAGAGCAGAATCACATTGTGTTCATTGTTTAACAATGAACAATACATAAATTATTTAAATGTATAATGGACTGTCAGAAGGGATACAATAAAATATCAGTCTATTAATCATGCTTGACAACAGCATGCCAACAAGCCAGAACCCTTGGAAGATGAAGACTTGGAGTTAGGCCTAGTTTTAGATCAGTTCTGTAATATGTAAGAGAACCAAATCATATCTTGATCTACCATTTTATTGTTGGAAATGTCAGCCAGTATCAGTACGACTTACTACTACCAAACTCTTAACACTTCAAAAATATTGACATTTCTTTTCCAAGAGTGAGAGAAGTTTGAGGAAAGTTTATTTGGTGGTTCCAACATATGGGTTCAAGCCTTCAACAACAGTTCATTACAAATTAGGTAGGATAAAATTAGTATATTAGTAGTATATCTGAGCTACTCAGCAATAAAGATAAAATTGATACAAGCAACAACCTGAATGATCAAATTTTAAAAAAGCCAAAGGTTACACACTATATTGATTCCATTTAAGATTTATAGATGGGGCACCTGGGTGGCTCAGTTGGCTAAGTATCCAACTTCAGCTCAGGTCATGATCTTGTGGTTCATGAGGTTGAGCCCCACGTTGGGCTCTGTGCTGACAGCTCAGAGCCTGGAGCCTGTTTCGGATTCTGTGTCTCTTTCTCTCTCTTTTCCTCTCCCCCACTCACCCTCTATGTATCTTTCCTTCTCAAAACTAAACAAATTTTTTAATTAAAAAAAAGATTTATAGAAACTTATAACATCTTAGTGGTTGCCAGCCATAGGTGACAGCTCGAAGAAGAGAATGAAGGGAAGGGGGTGGATGTGATTAAGAAAAGACAAAATGAAGGACAGCTGTAGTGACAGACTGTTCTGTACCTTGACTGTGGTGGCAGACACATAAAGGAGGAGTGGGAGATTCAGAATAAACATGGATTGCATCATGTCAATACCCCAGCTGTAAAACTGTACTGTATTTTTGTAAGACATTATATACTGAGGGAAATTAATTTTCTTATAACTGCATTTTAAATCTATAATTAACCTCAAAATAAATAGTTTAATTAAAAGTTTTATTAAAAAAATAGAAAATCTATCTTGTTCATGCCCCAGGTGTAGTAGATAGTAAATAGTGATACTAAAGCAGCTATTATATTTGAGTGAAATGAAAAAACAGAGAACTAGAAGCCATGGAGATTCTAGATACAAAAACAATTTAATGTCACGGTGCCTGAGTGTCTTAGAATAAGCCTCCTTAAGGAATAAGACTCCTTGATTAGTGCCACCTGAAAACACTACACTTTATGACTCCAAAAATTCCAAGAAAGTAAAATTACTAGAAATAACTCTCAGGATTTTTTTGCATAGCTAACAATATTCATCAATACACCTAAATAGTAGAAAGATAGAGGTCTAATTTGTGAAATATCAGTGAGGGTGGAAATATGAGAAGGTATTATTTCAGGAGTTGTACAGTCTAGAAAAAAATACTGCCTTAACTTTGCAGTACTGCTACCTGCTTAACAAAGAGAGTTGAGTATTGTAACTAGAGAGTTTTATAACATTTCTAATTTTTAAAATTACCATGAAAAACAAGCCCATATACAGCACTCTTTACAATTTGTGCAAGACCCCTAAGTCTCTGTGTATTATAAGACACAATCCTTAAGTAACAAAAATATCTCTTTCTAACAGCATTAACCTTAGCCATGAATTAACTCAGGAAACAAAAATTGGCAGAACATCTTGATTATGTAGTAGTATGTTAGACAAATCATAACCCAAAAAAGGATGGAAATGCTCTATGCAGCCCATAGAAAATATATTCTTATAATATATCCTATTTTATTTATT
>NW_021859940.1:0-955 GCF_006229205.1 Suricata suricatta | reverse complement strand
GCACAGCAGATAAAGAATTATTCTGTTTATGCTGACTAACTTGTATGTAAATTAAAAAATTAAAGACTTCATTAAAGTCTACAAAAAAAGAATTACTCTGATTCACACCCCGATTCCTTCAGGACAATTACCCTAAAGTATTAATTTTTAAACTCAGTAAATCAGGGCACGAGTAGATTTAATATGATCAATGAGAAAACTCTGGGCTGTGAAAAGCTAAATCAGACTGCAGGTAGAAATGTATTACTCACTATTTCCTTACATCCACACTCAAATATTCATGATGATATGTAAAGATTTAGAAGCCACTGCATCCAGTAATATTAGCCAGTGATTCAATTGGAACACTTCCCTGGGTACAATCTTGTATGTGTTTCTGAGACAATACGGGGGGGAACAATGTAGCAAATGGTTAAAAAAAGTTTTTCATTTATTTCCTGTAATAATAATATGAGTAGTGTGCAGTTATGGAACTCTTTTCATGTGCCAGGCTTTGTGTTAAAAGCATTATCTTTTTCAATCCTCATTCAACACAATAAGATAGGAACTACTTTTACAGTCAGTTCATCAAGAGTAAAGAGAAGTTGTGAATCTTAGTATTGTCACAGAATGAGGAAGTGATGAAACCGGACGCTAAGAATCTTGCCTCAGAACTTGCACTTAGCTCAAAGCCAAACTCACCAACACAAGGCCTTTGTCCTCCAGCATTTTTGGCGCCAATGTTACAACAAAAAAGGTGTGCTTTCTCCATTAGTCAAAAAAAAATCACTCCTTTTTTTTCTTTCTGTGTGAAGACCACGTGATGGAAAGTGATTACCAGTGTGTGGAAGTGGATGGAGCTACTGTGGGGAGTACACATCTCTAAGCTGACCATCTCTAAGAAAAAAGAGAGAGGATGCTCCTTAGAGATTGAGAGCTCAATTATTGATTGTCATGAGAAGATAACTTTTTAGAA
>NW_021859939.1:0-955 GCF_006229205.1 Suricata suricatta | reverse complement strand
CCCCCAACCTCACACGCCTTGGATATATGTGAGCTCTGTGTTCTCTTTTTGATCCTGCTTCTCCTGTGAGACCCTCTCAGTTGACTGAAGCTCCTTCTTGCACCTGCTGACTCTATGTTCAGCTGACTCTGCTGGCTTTCTTGCTGGCATGGCTTTACTGAGGGTAGTATGGTACTTCCGTGGCTGGAAAAACTTAAGATCTCCCCAAGCTTGTTCCCCTGAGATCCTCTCCCTTCCCATTGCATCCACTCCTTTCTTTTCCTCATTTCCTTCAGCTCCTCTGAACCCTTGGAATTGTCCCCTTTCAAGCCCCTATTTCCTGGATCCTCTGTCCAACCCTACTTGGACCTTTGCTCTCTCCATTCCTCAGGTACTTGAACTTTGTGCTTGCTGTCCCCGTGAGGACTCTCCTGGGTCTCTGGGCTACTAAAAGCAATTGCATGAGGTTGACAAGAAAAGGCTAATTGGAGGGGCGCCTGGCTGGCTTAGTCGGTTAAGCATCTGACTTTGGCTCAGGTCACGATCTCATAGTTTGTGAGTTCAAGCCCGATGTTGGGCTCTGTGCTGACAGCTCAGAGACTGGAGCCTGCTTTGGATTCTGTGTCTCCCTCTCTCTCTGCCCCTCCCCCACTTGTAGTCTATCTCTCTCTCAAAAATGAATAAATGTTAAAAAAATTTTAAAAAGGAAAAGAAAAGACCAATTGGAAACAGACTGGATATCTTATCCACTCCAACTTTGGAGATGTCTAGACACTTGCCTGGGGTACCCTCAGTCTCTCCTAAACTGTCATCCAGAGCCTCCGTAAGATGATTTATCAGGATAAAAGAAAATTCAAATCTCCTCCACAAATATTGGCAGAAATATGTAAGCCTCATATTGAGTAGGTAATCTTAACTTGTTCCATCTGTCAAACCACTTGGATGAAAACACAGAGCGGAGCTACACGTCAGTGAG
>NW_021859938.1:0-955 GCF_006229205.1 Suricata suricatta | reverse complement strand
GGGAACTTTTAAGTATTATCTTCTGCACTATGCAATGCATTTCCCTTCCCTCCTCTGTGTCCTGTACAAAATGTTCAGAAAAAGCAGTATTTTTCATTCTGATGTTCTTGTATCAAAAGCTTCTCTCAGGGAATAATTATCACACTTTAGTGTGAGTAAAAATCTCTTAGATAGTGAGTCAAAGTGCAGATTCAAATTCAGGAGAAGCTGGGTGGGATGGGGAGGGAGCTCAGAGGTGAGCTGAGCCACAGGTGGGCATGGGCCACGGGTTGCAGGGGGAGGATAAGGAGCTGATATCTGGATGTTACCTGCTTTAGCAACCTGAGCCTTAGATTACATGTACTTTGGTCTCTTAGAGCTGCTAGTAGGAGGTGGCCCTGGAACTTGAGCCTGAGTCTTCAGACCTGTACTCCTACCCTGTCTCTGTAACTGTGCCCTAAGAGATGGCATCTGATATAGCTAAGAGTGTGGAGCTTTAGAGCCCCCTCACTGGGTCTAAATTCTAGGTTTCCCACTTAGGAGCTGTTAATATCTTGGGCAAACTATTTATTCTCTGTATGCCTCAGTTTCCTTATCAGAAGATAAGGATAATTTGTCACAGGATGAAATGAGTGACTGTAGGGAAAGCCTAAATAAGCACCAAGCAATTATTTGTAAAATAATTAAGAAGCTTCTTTTTCATGGCCCATGATGGAAAAGAATGTCCTTTAATCTGTCAGCTTGCCCTGAGTGTGTATGGCACTCCTGCCTTTCTCCCGCCTGGATCCTCGCCAGTGGTGTGCGGACGGCTGGTGTCTCCCTGGCTCTGGCTTCGCTGCATCTTTGTCTATTCTCTGGGCTCCAGGAGAGGCTCGATCACCCGGTACCATGTAGGCAGTAGCTCCCTTCAGTGCAAAGCCAGCAACCTGAGGAAGAGACATTCTGTCTGATTCATTGCTTTGCCCTTGCTTACATC
>NW_021859937.1:0-955 GCF_006229205.1 Suricata suricatta | reverse complement strand
TTTTTTTTTTATACGAAGTCTTTGAAACCAAGTATGTATTTGTACCTGGAGTGCATCTCCATTGGGACCAGCCACACTGTCATAACCACATGTGGCCGGTGCCACCCAGTTGTACGGGAGGCTGAGGAGCAGAATCTATAGCAACACTGATTAGTCTTCAACTCCTGATTGGTCAAAAGAAATGAGCCACAAGACAGAAGAAAGTATCTATACTGGAATAAGCAGTAGTTTGTCTGAAGAGCCTTTGGCCATGACAGGAGGTTCAGCTCCTGCCTGATAATAGATGAAGATAATAAGCACCAGAAGGAAGGAATTCTGACCCTTTCTTCGTTCAGTCTAACAGATACTTATCACACATCTATACTCAGAGAGGCTTTTTCCTGTTGTGTGGTTTTTTTTTTTTAATTCCTCACACATGCTGTCTTCTGTACCCTGTTGACATAGAATCACGGAAAAATGACAGAAACTGAGGTATGGGGTAACTTGATAATTTGATTTTTAAAAATACCAAAAATATCCATTCTTCTCCCAATATTCGTACATAATCTCAAATCATTATGGAAGTGGAGAATTATTATGTTTTTATGTTTTTATTATTTTTTTATTTTGAGAGACAGACATGAGCAGGGGAGGGGCAGAGAGAGAGGGAGACACATAATCTGAAGCAGGCTCCAGGTTCTGATCTGTCAGAACAGAGCCCAACACAGGGCTCAAACCCACCTACTGTGAGATCATGACCTGCTCTGAAGTCGGACACTTAACCAACTGAGCCACCCAGGGGCACCGGAAGTGGAGAATTTTAAATAACAGAAAATAAGGACCAAAACTCAAAAGAAAGATTATTTCAATTAAAAGAGTCAGTATAGGGGCGCCTGGATGGCTCAGTCGGTTAAGCCTCCGGCTTCAGCTCAGGTCAGATCTCACGTTCGTGGGTTCGAGCCCCGCCTCAGGCTCT
>NW_021859936.1:0-955 GCF_006229205.1 Suricata suricatta | reverse complement strand
CCCCACACCTTACTCCTAACATCCCCTCCCCCTCATCTCTTATTTCTGACATCCCCTCCCCACATCTCAGTGTTTCTTTTCATGAAGATTTCAAACTAAAACCAACAAACAATACTCATAACGAGAACAAAGACTAATGACAGTGTATTTTCTGTAGTATTTGTAATTGTACCACTTCAAAACAATGGTTCCTGTATTATTTAATCTGATGCCTCACTCCAAGCAGAACTAAATGGAGTCAGTTTATATAATCCGACCAATTATGATTTAGTATGTAAGCTGTTTTTTAAACAATAACAATGGAAACAAATGGTTCACAGCCCTAACTCCATGTCAGGAGGGTAGAAATTCTGCCAACATTTGTGGGATCAAACTCAGCAGAACGAACAAGGCTACACCAACCTTTTGGCTCAGGCCAAGGTCGCCTCAGTCCCTGAGAGGAAAGGTCTAAGCCAGCAGCACAAACTGGTCAGAAGGTCCTACTGAGAGAAGGGGTGGGCGATGCCTCAGCCAATCTGGGTGACCGCCATGCTCGCATTCCAGGCACTGCAGCTGGACGGGAGGCTCACCTGCAGATCAGCGCTCTCCTCGGGATCGATACCGTCGTTCTAACAGGGGACGTGGTGACAGGGTGTGGACGATGTAAAGTTGGCAGAGACACAGAGCCAAAACACCCAATACAGCCAAGTACTGCACATTCTACCAACAGGCGATTCTGGAAAACAGAACGTGCAGACACATCACGATGAAAGCCGCTGGGACGCTGCTGTCTTAGTGGGTCTCCCGCGTCACAGCCACATATTTTGCCACAGCAGAAACAAAAATAAGTCAGAAATCCGTTAAAAGTAACTAGTAATTTACCTGACCTATTAAAAAATATCCACTATTGGTTACACTGTAAAATGTATTTAAATCCTACAGAATAACACACAGGATAACTCAGCAATTAGAACAA
>NW_021859935.1:0-955 GCF_006229205.1 Suricata suricatta | reverse complement strand
CTGACCTCCTTGGGTGCTACCTCCTCTCAGGGGCTCCAGACCCCAATCTGAGCTGTCCCACCGGACAGTGCCCTGGGATGGTCACCAACCCCCTTCCCTTGCTCATCTCTATATCCACTTCCTCTAGGATCTTGCTTTCAGTCGCACAATAACGGATGGAACCGAGTTGATAGGGTACATTTCAGTCACTCTGGTACAACGTGCAGGACTTGTGTCCCTTCTCAGCTACCTGTGTCCTTTACTTAATAGCTTTCGTTAAGCCAGTTGCTCTACTATTTATTAAACTAGTTTTCAGTGAATATTTTCTTTTAAGTCAATTCGCTTTTAAAACCTCAGTTTGATGTGCGAGTTATAATTTTTAGAACATGCATTAAAATTGATACACGAGCATTAAAATAAAAAAATAATTAATCTACGTACTTACCCAGCTGGTCGTATAAAACCACACTTTTGGGGAAATACAGATAAACACATCCTGCCACGTTAGCGAGCTCAGAACTTCTCAAACTTCTCTGAGTGAAGGACTAGTTTAAAAAATTTTTTTCCAATGCACCTTGGACTGATACTTTTGTAACAATTAATTTGTAAGAAAATGAATTAGTTGAAAAACAGACACACAACAGACTGTCGTCACACTGCTGTGTACCTTCATGCTTGCTCTCAGTTTCAGCACCTGGCCAGCAGCTGGAGGACCACACTGAGTAGCAACAGGCCAATTAATGGTCTGTTCTCCCACCTAGGTTCCAACTTCAGATGGGTGATATGAATGTGTCCTGTGGAAGCCTGGCCAAGAGACTTTTCCTCTCTGAGCCTCAGTTTTCCCAACTGAGAAATGAAGGACCCCTCACTGTGAGGCTCCTTGGTAGACAAGCCTCACAAGATGAGGGAGTGAATGGGAGCCACGGGAGGTCTGGGGACCTTTCCGTATCACCACGCGGAGGGCTGCGGGTCTCCC
>NW_021859934.1:0-955 GCF_006229205.1 Suricata suricatta | reverse complement strand
CGTGATCATGTAGGGGGAGGGAACAGTTTCTCTTGGTGCCGGCCAGGATTCATGCTGCCACTGCCTGAGACGCGCATTCATGGGGCCAATGCTAGAGGTGAGATGCACTGTGGAAATGAGGTGTGTGCTCCCACTCTGGCAGCCGAGGCCAAAGTGCGCGCCCCTCTGTGGCTGCCACTGCCGCAGCACTGCTAACTCCCTGCCAGGATCGTGCACAGGGGAGGAAGCTGTTTTTTCCCTTGTGCCACCTGGGTTCGGGATTTGGGCTGCCCAGCGGTTATATATGGAGTGAGAGTTTTTCTCTCCATGCTGAGTTAAATGTTCTTTATCTCTTCTCTAGAGTACTATGAGCGTGTTCAGTTTTTCATTATCTTCCCTTTGTCTCTCATGGGCTCTGCGCTTTCCCTGTGTTGGGCTGGGGCCCCACCTCCCCTGCCCTTCTTGGGCTGGCCCGTTTTCCAATCTCCCCAGTTTGCACTCACTCAGGCATCTTTGAGGTTGTCTTTCTAGAATCTATTTTCTCCTTCTGCTCTTGCAGATGAGAGTAATGTCCTCAATTTGATAGATGGGGCAGATGAAGTTTACAGCGCTCCCTTCCTCTCTGCCATCTTGGCTCCTCCTCTGTATACTTCTACCATATGTATACACTATTGTAGTACATGCATTTTTTTAGAACTCACCAAAAGTCCTAAAGTAACATTTTTAAATACAGAGCCTCTTCATGAACAATGAAAACATTAATTTGTCAGTGATATGGATATAAGTGATCTATTTGCAAAAGCTTTATTTTTAACACCCTTTGATACTGCATTCTCAGGATCTAGCTTTCTTTTTTGCTCTATAATATTTTATTGTCAAATTGTTTTCCATACAACACCCAGTGCTCTTCCCCTTAAGTGCCCTCCACCATCATTACCACCTCTTTTCCCCTCCTCCCCCTTCCCCCTCAACCCTC
>NW_021859933.1:0-955 GCF_006229205.1 Suricata suricatta | reverse complement strand
GTTCCTGCAGCAAGGTCAGGAGTGCCTTGGAAATCAGAATTAACCGGCCAGGACCAGTGTATTGGTCTTCCCTGCTTTAACAGGCAATCATTCTTGTTCAGGGGCTGAATGCATTGGAAATAAGTGGTGTACTCAGAGAGCGGGTCGTAGCTGACACCACCCCGTCGGTGCCTGGCTCCTGGTGTCAGCAGTTGGTTCCGTAAAAGTGTCCTGGCCAGGGCTTCCCCAGGCTCTGCGGAGCGAGGTCAGTGGCCCTCTCGGATTTCTCCGGACGGCAGGAGACACCGAGGTGCTGATGGACTTCCGGCTGCATCACGCACCGCCATGCTTCTGGGCCTGAATGTGCCAGGCGTCTGAGGAGCTGCTCCTCCGGCAGTGCCCTTTGAGCCCCAGGGACAGCGGTGCAGTTCCAGCACCCCTCCTGAGAGACTGACATGTCACGCTCAAGTCCCAGCACTGCCCGTGCTCTGGGCACAGTGCTTACTTTCTCTGGGCCTCCATTTCCTGATCTAGAAAATGGGAGTAATTAATAGTTCCCTCATTAAGTAAGAAGTTCAGGTGAGATCAGGTGACCTAGTCGAGCACTGTCTGGTGCATAGCGAACACTCACTACATGGGGGTAATAATCATGAATTAATTCCAAGCTTCTCTTCAGTTTTTTCTGTCCCTAGTTTGTGGCCTCCTCTCTGCTTCACCCCCATGTCACCATCTTCCCCACAGTCCTTCACCCATAATAACAATCAAGTACTGTATTTATCTTTCTACCTTGCATTTTGTTTTTTTAAATGTTTTGTTTATTTTTGAGAGGGAGGGAAGGAGAGAAAGAGAGAGAGAATGAGAATGAATGTGGGGGAGGGGCAGAGAGAGAGAGACAGACAGACAGACAGAATTTGAAGCAGGCTTCAGGCTCTGAGCTGTCAGCACAGAGCCCACCACGGGGCTCGAACCCAGGAAC
>NW_021859932.1:0-955 GCF_006229205.1 Suricata suricatta | reverse complement strand
TGTGTGTGTGTGTGTGTCTCTCTCTCTCAAAATAAATAAATAAATTTAAAAAAACAAAAACAAAAAACTCAGTATGTCTTGCTTCCTTGAAACAATCCAGGTTTACATTAAATTTTGATTAGTACTAATAGCATTTCCTTTCTTTAGAAACTTTTTTTAAAATTTTAATTCTTTTTTAAATGTTTTTTATTTATTTTTGAGAGACACAGAGAGACAGTGCGAGCAGGGGAAGGTCAGAGAGAGAGGAAGACACATAATCTGAAGCAGGTTCCAGGCTCTGAGCTAGCTGTCAGCACAGAGTCTGATGCAGGGCTCGAACCCACAAACTGTGAGAGCATGAACTGAGCTGAAGCTGGACACTTAACTGACTGAGCACCCAGACGCCCCATAGCATTTCCTTTCAATCTCAATAATACTCTAGTTACCATAGGGAGAGAAAAATAATTTCCTTCTACCCATTAAGTTCTTAACTAAAACGCCCTCTCCCATGATAAAAGATTAACAAGAGAAAACTAATAAAAGTTTAACAACTCATAAACCTCCTGTATACACGGAAGATTCCCAGAAAATTGACTAACTTCCTGAAATGACATAAGCCACCACCTTAAATACCATCTCCAGCTAAAGACAATGGATGTTGTGTGGGAGGCAGAGGTGTTACTCAGAAAAGGTTACATAGAAAAGCCCAGAAACAAGTGTGGGGTAGTTATGCAGATTTACATTCTAGTCTTCTCCACTGGAAAGTTTATATAGACTCAGTCTTCCTCTTTTTGTTGGTACACAGAGGGAGACACCTTTAGAGACAGTGAGTTAATGCTCTTACAAAAAGGTAAATTCTTCAAGGTATCTTCTCAATCAAGATAAACCTTATGCCAAAGAGGTACCTATTGGAATGCTAGATTTTGCTTCTTTCCACTACCCATTGAGTAAAATCATCACCTTACTTAAAAAAAAA
>NW_021859931.1:0-955 GCF_006229205.1 Suricata suricatta | reverse complement strand
TAACAGCAGACAACGAAAACACTGAACCTGCCTGGACATTCCACACTGGAACAGCATGGATATCCTCCTGCCCTCAAGCCTGGGTGACTATTTTCAGTGCTCCTACTAGTGATTCTACAAATGCATTGTTTGGGAAGGAAAGAGAGGAGGACATGAAAGGGAAGGGAAAAGGAGGGGAAGTGACTGGAAAAGGGGAAGATGAAGGAAAGGTAAGAGAAATTACAAGAAAGGTGATTTTCTAATTTGGTTATTCCTTCTGTATTTTTTACCTGAAAATTTTCTTTAAATAAAAGTATTACCTCAACTAATTTGCTCCCCATAATTCTATTTGCACAAGAAAAGAAGAAAAATTCTTACTTTTTCCCTTTGTCAGTGTTCAGAATAAGGAGCTGGTGCCCTAGTAATATCTGATAGTGATCAATGAGTTTCTTTAGAAAGATACAATTATGAAGTCATGAACTTTTATTTTTATAATTGAATTTGATGTGTTTCAATTTATTGTTGTTATTCCTTTTGATGTTCAAACTATCCTATTTTTAGGATATTGTGAACCCCTTTATGTTGACTTCTATGTCCTTTTGACATTGACCACATTTGTCTTTTACTTTCTGACACAGCAGATGATCCAATCTGTGGTGTATACTTATGTTCTAGATATGGGGTAATCAAAGAAGCCTACTCAGCAATGATATTTAAAAATCGTGATCCAGGAAATAGTGGCATTATTACTGCATAATCATTGATTCTAGCACTTTTCAATGGATATAGTTAGAAAATATACAAAGTTTATTTTTTAAGGTAAAAATTGTGAGTTTTGATGTTTTTTACTCAAATTTAGAATTTACTAGTACTCAGAGTTAGATAAACATGAGGTTAAGGTTAAAACTAGACTAGAGGGGGGCACCTGGGTGACTCAAGCTAGTTGAGTGTCTGACTTTGGCTTAGGTCATGATCT
>NW_021859930.1:0-1892 GCF_006229205.1 Suricata suricatta | reverse complement strand
GGTATACGTGCACACTTCTCTCCTAGATTTTAAGTCACTCTTGTCAAGAATCCCAGGATGGCTTTTCTTCTAGACTAGGTCCTTATACTTCATTTGAAACTTGCCATGGCACTATACATTTAAGTCCTGCTTCTTTATGAAACGCCCCTTGGTTGGTAACTTCATACTTTTTCTGACCACTCCCTTGACCTCTTAGTCTGCCTCTTGTTCTCTAGCTTTGTTCTGACACCAGAGTCTGATGTTGGTATTGCCCAAAGGACCCACAACCAAAAGTTGAATCCTGTAAAACCAGCCAATTTTTCAGTCTTTGTCATTTTCTTTACTTGGACAAAAGAGTAGAGAAGTCTTTTTCCCACTATTAATATTAAACATTCATAAAATCCCAAGACTGAGTCTCACCTAGAAGCTAGGTCTAGATTACATCTCAGTCGGTCCTATAGGTGGATCTGGTGCTTTAGCATGGCCCAATTTAACTCTGATTCAACAAACAATGAGAACAACTTGCAGGGAAAAGAGTCCATTTTAAGGAGCCTCTCTCATCTCTGAGTTTGTCAAGTCCTTTAAATGAATATTTTCTCTGCTCTCTTTATTTTTTAAAGTTTATTTACTTATTCATTTTGAGAGACAGAGAGAGAGGGAGAGAGTGAGAGCAGGAACAAAGGAGGGACAGAGCAGAGGGAGAGAGGGAATCCCATGCAGGCACTGCACTGTCAGCACAGAGCCTGACACAGGGCTCCAACTCTCAAACTGTGAGATCATGACCTGAGCTGAAACCAAGAATCAGATGCGTAACTGACTAAGCCACCTAGGAATGTCTGTGTATTGTGATTCTATTCTTTTATAAAAACAGTCCTGACACATATCTATTCTATAAATGAGGATCTAAGACATAGAAAAGTTGGGTAATTTTCTCAAGATCAAAGAAATAGTAGGAGTCAGTTGGAATTTGGGCTCAGAAACTTTGCATATGACATTGTGACATCGTTTCCAAGGGGTGGGTATCTTGGTGCACTCTTTGGAGAGGGAGCCATATAACATATCATACAAAGTAGCTAAAGTCTTGTTAGACTCACCTCTATTTAATTTTTAAAGTATTAGTTAATTGAACAAATGCTGGGGTTGGTGAATTATTGAGGATGAGAAGAGAGTGAGGTCCCGTGTTCCTTGTATTCACCATGTGTGAGGATGTTCTGCCTGAGGAAATGCTGATGGGTTGGGGTAGCAATTTGGACACTCAGTGGTAAATGGTATGAAGGCCCTGGATACTTAGACTCACACCTGGGCTGCTGAGAAGGCATGAGTATAGGAGAGAACTGAAAAGGACCTTGTTGAATCCAGACATTTTTCTCCTATTTTTTCAGAAGTCTGTCCCTTTCTCTGTGTGCCTCTCATCAACAATATTTGCTGGGGTCAAGGGAGTTAGTAAACCCCAAATATGAACTTTTAATGGTGCCTGTGGTTTGGCGTCCTAGAAGAAGAGGGCATCCTCAGAGTTGCCATTATCTGTTGTTGGCTTTGGTGTACTGTCTTGTCTACTCTGATCTACTCTGGTATATTTGCTACTATCCCCATCCACCTTGACCTTTATGCTTTCTCCTGCCAGGTTTCCAGGTTCCACTGAACTGCTAGAGCCCAGGCCAGGGCAGAATCTGAAGCCAGGATGCAAGACCTGCCAGGGCCCCATGCTCAGCATAACTCACTGAGGACCGAGAGTTCTTCTCAAGTAGCTGGATGGGACACAGGCCCCCATGTATGGAAAAAGTGATTTCTGGGTCAGGAGGCTCAGTCTCCAGCAAATAGAAAGCTAATGAGAAGATAGGAAAAGAAGGCTGGATTAGGAGGGGAAGACAGAGACCAGGAAGGAGAGACGAGAAACTTGAGAGCAGTCAGGG
>NW_021859929.1:0-955 GCF_006229205.1 Suricata suricatta | reverse complement strand
TTGATTGTTTTTCCACTTTGCTAAATCATCTCTATAAGATAGGAGTTGGCAAACTGTGGTCTGTGGACCAAATTCAGATCGACACCAGTTTTTATTAATAAAGTTTTATTGGAACACAGCCAGTCCTATTCATTTACATGTTGTCTTTCACCATCTCTACACTACAACATCAGAGTTGAGCACTTCAATACTAAAAATGTTTACCATTTGGCCTTTTACAGACAGAAAGTTTGTTAATTGCTGGCCTAGGAAATGATTCCAATCATGAAAAAAGTTTAAGTGGCTGGACAATTATGGTCTCACTGTCCAAAGTAAATTTGATATGTAGATCTGAAATTAGTAGAGATCTATCCAATATCATTTGAGGAATAATCAGTTTTCAGATTTTGCGTAACTTTAATATAGAATTTCTAGCTATAATAGTTATATATGATATACAAATATTATCCTAATAGGATACTTTATAAATAAATATACTCACATATTTATATTCTGTAAATTTATATTTATAATGTATGACGAATAAATAAAAATATGCTTTAAATCAAAATCTCTTCCTCTGGTTATTTTTATTTTTTTCCTTTGCCACATGGGATAAGTTTCTTCAATCAGTTATCCTGGAACATTTGTATTGTCTCTGTAACTTTGTCAAGTTCAGTTTTCAAACTACAAAGTCTTGGCTAAATTTATTTGGCTCTGGCTATGTTATCTTTCAGTTATTTCCTAGACAGTTTTGTGCAAATTCTTGAACTAAGGACTTGTAATTCTTTTGCCATTATGTAAAATGTCTGCTGCAACATCCTACTCCAAATCGCCTTCCCTGTTTTGTGATAATGATAATGATGGGCAAGACTTTATAGACTAGCGCTGGCTTTTTGGCAGTAGTAACTTCATTTTTGGTTTTAAGTTTTTATTTTAATACCAGTTAACACACAGTGTTACATTAGCTTCAGGC
>NW_021859928.1:0-955 GCF_006229205.1 Suricata suricatta | reverse complement strand
TTGATTGTTTTTCCACTTTGCTAAATCATCTCTATAAGATAGGAGTTGGCAAACTGTGGTCTGTGGACCAAATTCAGATCGACACCAGTTTTTATTAATAAAGTTTTATTGGAACACAGCCAGTCCTATTCATTTACATGTTGTCTTTCACCATCTCTACACTACAACATCAGAGGTGAGCACTTCAATACTAAAAATGTTTACCATTTGGCCTTTTACAGACAGAAAGTTTGTTAATTGCTGGCCTAGGAAATGATTCCAATCATGAAAAAAGTTTAAGTGGCTGGACAATTATGGTCTCACTGTCCAAAGTAAATTTGATATGTAGATCTGAAATTAGTAGAGATCTATCCAATATCATTTGAGGAATAATCAGTTTTCAGATTTTGCGTAACTTTAATATAGAATTTCTAGCTATAATAGTTATATATGATATACAAATATTATCCTAATAGGATACTTTATAAATAAATATACTCACATATTTATATTCTGTAAATTTATATTTATAATGTATGATGAATAAATAAAAATATGCTTTAAATCAAAATCTCTTCCTCTGGTTATTTTTATTTTTTTCCTTTGCCACATGGGATAAATTTCTTCAATCAGTTATCCTGGAACATTTGTATTGTCTCTGTAACTTTGTCAAGTTCAGTTTTCAAACTACAAAGTCTTGGCTAAATTTATTTGGCTCTGGCTATGTTATCTTTCAGTTATTTCCTAGACAGTTTTGTGCAAATTCTTGAACTAAGGACTTGTAATTCTTTTGCCATTATGTAAAATGTCTGCTGCAACATCCTACTCCAAATTGCCTTCCCTGTTTTGTGATAATGATAATGATGGGCAAGACTTTATAGACTAGCGCTGGCTTTTTGGCAGTAGTAACTTCATTTTTGGTTTTAAGTTTTTATTTTAATACCAGTTAACACACAGTGTTACATTAGCTTCAGGC
>NW_021859927.1:0-955 GCF_006229205.1 Suricata suricatta | reverse complement strand
CCCAAGTGAAATTTCATGCAGTGTATAGAACTTTTTCCTTTTACTCAACTTCTCCTAATTATCACCATTTTTTATTTTATAAATTTAAAAATTTTTTTAAATATTTGTTTATTTTTGAGAGAGAGGGTGGAAGCAGGGGAGGGACAGAGGGAGAGCAAGAGCGAGAGTGAGAGTGAGATCGAGTGAGAGAGAGAGAGAGACAGAGAGAGAGGGAGGGAGGGAGAAAATGAGAGACACATAATCTGAAGCAGGTTCCAGGCTCTGAGCTGTCAGCACCGAGCCCAATGCTGGCCTTGAATTCCTGAACCATGAGATCATGACCTGAGCCTGACGGTTAACCAACTGTGCCACCCAGGTGCCCCTTTTCCTTTAAAGAAAATAATCCAAGACCTAAGTAGTGGCTCACTGTGAACTCCCAGCTTTTCTGTTCTTAGATATAATGTTTGTTTCATTTTCCTGGAAGATTATACTAAAGTTGACTTTTTCTTGATCTATGGATGCTAACTTAAAAAAAATAATAATTTAAAAAAAAAGTGTCAGTAACACTTCCTTAGGAAAACAACCAGGAGCACATCTTCATGGTGTCCTTGGAGGAGGGTATGTGATTTAAGAAACACTTGTACCATCTATCACTTTTAATATCTAAGGATTTGTTGATTTTTTGGATTGCTGCATTTGTCTGGTGTTAATTTTATCAAGCTCATTTAGAAGAAATTGCCATGCTTGTTTTAAAAGGAATCCTTCTGAGGGAGGGCGCCTGGGTGGCTCAGTCGGTTCAGCGACTAACTCTTGGCTTTGGCTCAGGTCCTGAGCTCATGGTTTGTAAATCTGAGCCCCTTGTGAGGCTCTGCGCTGTCAGCTGGGAGCCTGCTTGGGATTCTCTTTCTCCACCTCTCTCTCTCTTTGTCCCTTCCCTGCTGTCTCTCTACCCTCTCTCAAAATAAATAAACTTAAA
>NW_021859926.1:0-955 GCF_006229205.1 Suricata suricatta | reverse complement strand
TGATTGAAATCAGCCACGTTAAGACGTCATATGGAGTGCTGGAGGTAACAGTCAAGAGAAAGTGCGTACTTTAAATCAAGATTTTGGAGGTGGTGTGATGACAAGGTCTGGAGCAAGTGGATAAGATATGGAAGAGATTTTTGGAGGGAAGAAAGTTCAGGGACTGACAGTCCAGGGCATAGGAAACTTGGCACACATGGATAATGAGATGGCCAAGAATGTAGAAAGAGTATGTTAGAGAGAAACACATCGATCCAGATGTGGTCATTGCTGAATGGAGGAAAGTGATTGCAAGGTTGGCAGATGACATCAGCAGGTAGCTGGTGATACGGCTTTATGTCTTGAGCCTCAGAGGAGCAAGGAGAGTGGGAGACAGGCCGTATCTTGGCAGTGGTAGGTAGGTAAGAATAAAACATTTTCAATTCAGGGGTTCATGGACTATGGGATAAAAAACAGCCACCACTTGAGAAGGCCTCAGAAGCAATCTTTTTGAGGCTTAGTCAAGTTGCTGTCAGAGAAAGAAGATGCTAAGGAATAAGGGAGTATGGATAACTGACTATGAATTTCAAAGGGTACAGTTGAGGGTTTAGATGTTTGGTGAAAGAGACATTGAGGACATACTAGAGCATATCACATACAGTGTAGGAGTAAAAAGCAGAGGAAGGATGAATAATGTAGACATTGCTTTAGATTGGAAGTATTGGGACGCTGGACATTGATCATATTGTAGGTGGCTTGGGAGAGGTTGAGGTCCTCCTCCATAGAAAAGTTTCCTAGGTAGCGTCTGTGGCTGTGGTGGCTTGGAAGAGGCTATCTTAATTAAGGTGAGGACATCTGTGTTTTACACCTTTCAAAACCATTCTGCCTAGGAGAGATGTAGGTCTTTGACAATGAATAGGAGATGGGAAGTACTGTTTGTTTTTTTCTGCTCCTATGGATACTAGATACATGTAAA
>NW_021859925.1:0-955 GCF_006229205.1 Suricata suricatta | reverse complement strand
TTTAGAAGTAGCTTTCCAACTTCCCCTGATATGTTTTCAAAACTGTCCTTTTTATAGCTATTCCAAACCCAAGACATTCCTATCTAATGCAACATCTTCAGTCATTCATCAGACCTCTGTAGACCTATGTAGACCTATGCCCTCAAGGAATTTGCAATTAAGTGAGAGGAACATGAAATAAATACATCTAAAAGAGCACGACCATACACGATGCGAAAACTCCTATGGTTCTGATTGGAACTACATAAGGTTAGAGAATGGGGAGATCAGTGAGAATCAGATGGTCCTCGTGTCAAGTTGAACCTACAGGAAAATACAAGGTGCTAGGAATAGGGGAGCCACATGAATAGAAGCACAAAAATAAAAATATCCATGGAACAGGAAAGAGACTAGCACAACAAGAGTACAGAATGCATATTGGAAACAAAATGTGGTTTGAGAGATATGAAAGCAAGCAGAGGAATGCAGACAGAAAGGTGTGGGGAAACAGGTTCAGTGAAGTGATAGACGTAAGGAATGGGTATCTGGGGAAGCTACACGGAGCATACAGGCACCACGCAGGACATATCTCTGATGGCCACAGTGAAAAGAGAAAGTAAAAGACAGACCTAAAATATTTTCAGGGATGGAACTGACTGGTGCGTGGGGGCAGGAGATAAAGAAGCATGGAGTCTCTGGGAGAATGTGATAAGTTAAGAAAACAGAAAATCAGAGAGAAAATATAGAGCAATGAGGGGCTTCTGGAGGCATCCACCAATTGGGCTGAGGACCTTGATTTCAGCTAAGGGTCATGATCTCACGATTTGTGGGATCAAGCCCTGCGTTGGGCTCTGTGCTGTCAGTGTGGAGCCTGCTTGGGGTTGTTTCCCTCTTCCCCTCTCTCTACCCTTCCCCTATCTGGATATCCCCCTTCCAAAATCCATCCATCCATCCATCCATCCATCCATCCATCCAT
>NW_021859924.1:0-955 GCF_006229205.1 Suricata suricatta | reverse complement strand
AACTATTCACTTAATAATAACTTTCCCTTTTCCTAAAACTCTCTTCATTGTTTTTGCAAACATGAACCAACTCTGGGCCATAATATATAATTTCCAATTAAGAGTAAAGACACTAAGTTTAACATATTTTTTTGTCATCGTTATTAGCCCATATTATACTACTTATATTTAATTTTATGCTGCATTAAAGATATTCAAAAGCTAGATAATTATCTCTCTAAGACTAGGAATCATACCACCTTTCTATGGCCTTTCTAAAACATAAAGTAATGCACTGAATAACACTGAATGAATAGTTCTGTACAGTTACCAGAAATTGTTTGTACTAAATACATTCCTCAAAGATTTGTTTGAAGGTTTTTGTTGTTGCTGTTGTTCCTTTTTTTAATCCACTGTTGTCGGGAGCCACCAAGTTTTCTGGCTGCCTCAGGCAAGGATTATCACTCTCCGGGGAGTGAACCAGTAAACAAGATTTGCATCTGGAGGCTGGAGAGTGCCATTTCCTGGTCAAAATAATTTGGTGACTGTCATGCTGCGCCAGACGTAGAGTGGCCAAGGTGCACAAAAGATCAAACCTGCATTCTGGTATGCAGCGTCAAGCTTCCCCTCCCCAGCATTGCAGAGGCAAGTCTGGGCGCTTCTTTTTGATATTCATTTGACTCTGTTACCGGACAACCGACCCGGGTCAGTTCCCCGCCCCAAATCGCTGTTTAAGAGACAATGTTTTCTGGGATAGGGGAAGAGAGAGAAGAATAGAGACAGAGGCTTGGTCGGAAACCGTTTTCTCACCCTCCCTCAGGAAAAGAACCGGCGCCAGTTCTCCGCCCTGCCAGTTGGGGAGGACGAGATAGGTGCAGCCGAACACCCACACCCGGGTCGAGGGCGCCAGGACCGGCCTGCGGGAAACGACACACTGTCTGCTTCTACCTTTAGCAATACCCTAGGGTTATTGATG
>NW_021859923.1:0-955 GCF_006229205.1 Suricata suricatta | reverse complement strand
AAAAACAAAAAACCCCAACAGCCATGTGCTATCTCATTTGTATGAGACACGCCTACTGTCTGTCTGTCTGTCTCAGTGGTTAAAAACGTAATCCAGTTTTAGCACCCATCTACAAGAGTTAGACGTTAGTGACCATACATGGTGGTTTACTGGAAGGTAACAGTCTCGATACCCCTTGGGAGCAGGCCTGCTCCTGACACTGCAGCTGGCTCAGAGAGAAGTACAGTATTAAGAAAGGACAGACTTAGTTAAGGCTTTGCAGTACTTAGATCACTTAAGTATTAATATCGTGGTTCTCTGTAGGCATACAGTTATATCCCATATAAAAGATTTCAAGGAATTACGTTGTTGAAGATACATCAGGATGAGCCACATTTAAATGCTGAACATAACTTTGCAGCCATAACTAGGGAACAGAGGAAAATCAGAAAAATTAATGCTGGTGATCAGTTCCTACCTTTTTAACCAAAATGCAGTTTCACCATCACTCCATTTCAGAAACAAAGTGAAGGATTCTGAACAAGTGATAAATTTTTACACAAAAACACATGAACCTGTGATTAACTAGATCAGCTGTTAGACATGGTAAACACAAGCAAAGAATAATAAAGTGCACCTTTACAGTATATCAAATTATAGACCCAGTAATCACTTTTTTGAATTGGCAATATAGACTGAAAGATAAAAAGTACCCGACACAGCTAAGTTAGATAGAAAGGAAAAAAATTTCAGTTGAAAAATTACAATTTTTCAGTACAGCAGAGGAACTAATAACCTTTTATTAAAGTTACTAAATTTGGAGATGTTTGAGTATTTTGACTATGTGTAGGAGAAAGGAAAGCCATTCTTCTAGAAGGCACTGATTTAAGTGTGCAAGCAACTTCATTCAGAAAGTCTGTGCGGAGGACAGTCACGGAGACCGCCTGGTGCTCTGCCGTACCCCTTACTCTGCGCG
>NW_021859922.1:0-955 GCF_006229205.1 Suricata suricatta | reverse complement strand
TCAAGTGATTTTTAGGGGTCCGTGAATAGAATCATCTAGTGACTTTAACGTGAAGAATCTGCCTACTTGAGTAACCAGCAGGGACCAAAGAAGAAAGTCCTTTGGAAAACCCTGAAATATTGTTCAGTTTTAATGATCATTATTGTCATCAATGTTAATGAGAAAAGCAAAAACAAAACAAAACAAAACAAAAGGACAGTATTAATGAGTGAGAATGGATTCAACCATTTAAGTGGAATCATTCTTATTTGCCTTCCCAAGCAAGCAACCTCAACAGCATCTGCTTCTGCCTGTCAGACAGGCAAGGCAGCTCAGAGAGCACCGCTGTCTCTAAACAAATGAGTAGGTAGTTGAGCTGCTTTAGACGGTACTAATGAAGAGTAGCCAATATTGTCTTTCCATCTATCTCCTTGAATTAGAAAGCATTTCAATCTATGGAGCACGTAGGCATTGTTGAGAATGTCCCAGCCTCAGAAAGGAGGGCGGTCTTTCACCTGAGAAAGGCTGCAGGTAAGAATTTATAACCCAGAGTCACTTCCTTTAGAGAAGATGCCCCTTTCCTAAAATGACTGACAATCCAGGAAATAAGCATGGAGTCCATAATGGCAGAATGGTCTTTAGCCTTGACCTAGCCTTTGCCTTCACTGTCGTGAATTGCATTGGGTAACTTCATAATTTTTACTTAGCTGCACTTGGCCAGATTAACAATGTTGCCCTATTGTTGTCTCCTTGAAAAGACCCTTCCACTTTTTCCACTTGCTCATTCATTCCCTTCTTTTACCATTAATTAGTTACAATCTAATGATGAAGTATTTTCATTAGAAAAGGTTCTGTTTATTCTGAAGTCATGATTGAGAGTCATTTCATTGTCTCTTTTTATTCTTAATTTGAGGACCTGATCCATCATTTGAGATTCAGAAGCTTGGGGCACCTGGGTGGCTCAGTAAGTTAAACA
>NW_021859921.1:0-955 GCF_006229205.1 Suricata suricatta | reverse complement strand
TGTTTAACTTACTGAGCCACCCAGGTGCCCCAAGCTTCTGAATCTCAAATGATGGATCAGGTCCTCAAATTAAGAATAAAAAGAGACAATGAAATGACTCTCAATCATGACTTCAGAATAAACAGAACCTTTTCTAATGAAAATACTTCATCATTAGATTGTAACTAATTGATGGTAAAAGAAGGGAATGAATGAGCAAGTGGAAAAAGTGGAAGGGTCTTTTCAAGGAGACAACAATAGGGCAACATTGTTAATCTGGCCAAGTGCAGCTAAGTAAAAATTATGAAGTTACCCAATGCAATTCACGACAGTGAAGGCAAAGGCTAGGTCAAGGCTAAAGACCATTCTGCCATTATGGACTCCATGCTTATTTCCTGGATTGTCAGTCATTTTAGGAAAGGGGCATCTTCTCTAAAGGAAGTGACTCTGGGTTATAAATTCTTACCTGCAGCCTTTCTCAGGTGAAAGACCGCCCTCCTTTCTGAGGCTGGGACATTCTCAACAATGCCTATGTGCTCCATAGATTGAAATGCTTTCTAATTCAAGGAGATAGATGGAAAGACAATATTGGCTACTCTTCATTAGTACCGTCTAAAGCAGCTCAACTACCTACTCATTTGTTTAGAGACAGCGGTGCTCTCTGAGCTGCCTTGCCTGTCTGACAGGCAGAAGCAGATGCTGTTGAGGTTGCTTGCTTGGGAAGGCAAATAAGAATGATTCCACTTAAATGGTTGAATCCATTCTCACTCATTAATGCTGTCCTTTTGTTTTGTTTTGTTTTGTTTTTGCTTTTCTCATTAACATTGATGACAATAATGATCATTAAAACTGAACAATATTTCAGGGTTTTCCAAAGGACTTTCTTCTTTGGTCCCTGCTGGTTACTCAAGTAGGCAGATTCTTCACGTTAAAGTCACTAGATGATTCTATTCACGGACCCCTAAAAATCACTTGA
>NW_021859920.1:0-955 GCF_006229205.1 Suricata suricatta | reverse complement strand
CATTTAAGGAACAGGAGACTGAATGGGAATAGCCCGGGGAGTAGGAAGAGAACCACAAGAGAGTGTTGGCATTAAAACGTAGGAGGTGATTTTCTGGGAAGGAGGATTCAGTCAATATTGCTGCAGATAGGTCAAGAAGATAAGAAGTGAAGTGTCCATTGGCTAGAGCTCTTGGAGTGAGGAAGGTTGTGGAACTTAATGTGCACTTTCAAAGGAGTGAGCTAGAGCCCAGACTGCAGGATGTTAAATCCTGAAAGAACGAGAGAAGCTAGGAACACTACCTAAAGAGTTAGCTGTGAAGGGAAGGAAAGATGTCAACAGCGAAAGGTATCTAGCACCTGGAGCAGCTTTTGGCAGATATCAGAGACTGGGAAAATTCACTCATTCAATACTGTGCCTACTGCTGCAGTTTTTGAAAGTGGGTAATGAAAGATAAGTTCTCATTATAGAGCTTACATTCTAATTGGAGGAGGGGACAAAAAAATGTGTAATATAATTATTGTAATTATATAATTTCTGAAGAGCATCAAGCAGAGTGAAGGAACAGGGAATAAGGCTTGAATATGATGAAAGGTGAATGAGTGCTCAATGTGGCTATTTTTAAAAGAATGGTCAGGGGGGCCTTTCAGAGGATGTGCTCCTTTGAAGCAGAGACTTCGTCAAGTATAAAGCCCTGGGGTTAGAGTAAAGTAGGTTGTTTGAGGAACACAGGAGCTGGAGCTGACTGGACTGGAGGAAGGGGGGAGAAGAAGAGGTAGGGATGGACGGAGTCCAGATCCTATTGGGCACTTACAGGCCATGGTGAGACATTTGAACTTAATTCTTTGAATGTAGAGCTACCAAGACTTGCCCATGTAGTCTTGGCAAAAGCACTACAGGATAGGAAGAAGGCCCTTTACCGAGACCGGGAAGGCAGGGGGCAAGGATCGAGTTTGGAGGTGGTGGAGGTCAGGAG
>NW_021859919.1:0-1893 GCF_006229205.1 Suricata suricatta | reverse complement strand
CATCAGTGGTTTCATCCGAGGCTGTATATCTCTAGGATGTGGAACGGAGAGGGTCAACGTGCCTCAGATGCGAAGGAAGGCCAACGCAGGGTGAATGGTATTGAGGAGCCCCAGAAGCAGGATCCACATAGAAGAACAGGATGCTGAAAGAAGGCTGTTTTCCTGCCCAGGCCAAAGAAAACGGCTTAGGACAAAATAAGCATTGCCATGGGACGGGGGCTGGTGGCCGCGGGGAGAGTAGGTTAGAGAGAAGAAGGTAGGAGAGGAACAGAAGGAACGGAACCAGCTCTTGTTACGGCTTTTCTTTCATTTTCTAAGAATCCCCAAGTCACACACAAAGGATCCACCGCCTGAGCACTCTTTCGAAGACAACCCTCTGGTCTCTGAGGCAAAGCACGAATTCTCTGAATTGGCATGTTTCCCCTATACCTCCTCCTTTCACCATCGCTCTTGGGCTGGGAAGGAGAAAGAACATGCACTTAAGGTCCAGGCAGGTCAGGGCAGTGGGCGTCTGAAAGGACCCGTAGATCACCAGATCAGCCTCTCTGCTCAGTCGGGGGGGCCGAGTGGGGGGGGGAGAAGGTACACATTGGTTCCAGGGACCATCTTCCCCTCCTCTCTTCCTTGGGAGTCTGGGTCTCGGTTTCTGTACCCTCAGGAGGAATTCATCATCAACACTTTTCACTCGTAGGGGGTAGGGAGGGGCTCTGTGCATTCGTTTCAGGAAAAGCACCATTTATTTAGGGAAGAAGTGAAACCTAAGGCACAGTATCTACAATTGCTGGGGCATCCTCTCAGCCTCCCGTTATGAATTAATACAAAATTAAACCGTAGCCTGCCTGTCGTCCTCTCGGAATACCTGACCTCAGAAAATATAAAACCGTTCTGGATCATTAGTCATCCACCTTAACGAGTCCTCCCTCCATAATGACTCGCAGAACTTGAGCACACAGTTGAAAACTCCAAAACGTGTACCCCTAAGGTAGATTCCGCCAACACAGCAAACTCTTAACTTTTAGCTTCAGGGATCACTTACTGTAACGGTGCTGCGGGGGTAGCCCATAAGAATGTCTAAAATTACTGAAGATGGAAAATCCTAAGACACTACCGTGGAAGAAGAAGAAGATTACAAAACGTGGTAGTTTTAGAAACGGACCGTAACGTTCTACAAAGTATTGAAAAACAACAACAACAACAACAAAGTGGGATGAGATGAACATCACATTTGACACAGATGGAAAGAAAATTTGAGACCCGGAGGATTCAGCTAAGGCGTCACCTACAAATAGAAGTCAGCGAGATAAATAGAGGGACGTATGAGAGGGGATTCCGAAAAGCGAGGGCAACGTGTGACACATCAGAGTGAGGTTTGTGAAGAGTAAGGCTAAGAGAGTAAGACAAGAGAAAGAGCTACCGATCAAGGTTTTTTCCAGAAATGATGGAGGATATTAACCCTTAGAGTGAGAACACGTTATTAGGAAGCTCAGCACGGGAAAGGCTAACAGAAAGCCACAGCTCAGTACACTAAAACACACATTCCGAACGTCAGTGACAAAGTCTTGATGCAACTGGAGAGAAGCCCACAGTCCTTCCAAAGAGTGGTGATTTGTCAGGCAGCGAACATCTCCCCAGGATTGTGGACACCCCGTGTCGATGTAAAAACGAAACTGATGTGCCGAAGGAAAAGAACAGTCGGATCATCAAGAATAAGGATGAAACAGAGATGTTATTCAGATAAAAAGTATCAAAATAAAATATAAAATTGAAAAGCACAGTCCATTCCGAAAGACAGAATGGAACTGAGCAAGAAAAGCTGAGCTGAGATGTTGCTTCGTCTAGGGTTGACTGTAAATGGGTTTGATGAGGAACACAGCCGAGAGCGTGGCATCAGGA
>NW_021859918.1:0-955 GCF_006229205.1 Suricata suricatta | reverse complement strand
AGGGACCCTATTTCTGTCCTGCCACCTTGCAGCTCTGTCTAGAGAAAAAGAATTCCCCCAGCTTAGTGGGTTGCAGCCACTTCTGCAGGGACACGAAAGGGCTGCTTCAGGGTGGAATCTCAGGAACTCCGGTCCTCTGATAACAGAGCCTGGACATGACGCTCTCCTGGTACACATTTTAGGAATTCCAGAATGCAGTGGAAGTACCTTCTCTTGAAGAGAAAGGATAGTTGATTTTTATTGGTAGTTTCCACCGTGTGGTTTTCAACCCCAGCAGCTGTTTAGGACCACTTGGAGTGCTTAAAAAAAATCTTGTTGCTAGGGGCCCTGACCTTGGCAATTTAGATCAGAATCTCCAGGGTTGCTGAGTCTCTGTACTTTTGTAAAGCTCTCTAGGCTTTCCAGTGTGTGGCCAATCACTATTATGAAAAAGGAAGGAACATTTGCCAAGCACCACACTAGGGGTGTGTGTGTGTGTGTGTGTGTGTGTGTGTGTGTACACTCATGTGCATGTATGTGTAAACACTCCTTTAGCGTGCACGACTGACTTAGGAGACAGGTGCTGTCAATTCCCACTTAGAGATGAGAAAATTATGGCTCAGGCTGGGTGGCTTCTCCAAGGTCCCACAGTTATAAAACTGCCATTCCCAGCCCCATGATTTCAACTGTGTTTTCAGTTTGAGTGAGCATGGGGGGGGGTCCTAAAATGCACATTCTTGTGCACTGTCCAGAAAGATTCTGAGTCAATAAAGGTATGGGATAAGCCCCAGAAATCTGCATGTAACAGCTTTCCCGAATGGCTAGTCAAAAGTGGCCTTGACGTTGTTGAGGAAGACTGTGAGTTTGGGACTATTTTACAGGGGATGGAGGCATTAATCCAATGCCACTCTCTTATTTGCGTTTGTTTGTGTATTTTTTGCACGTATTTCTGCTTTGTGTATTTGTGGTACTGGGG
>NW_021859917.1:0-955 GCF_006229205.1 Suricata suricatta | reverse complement strand
GTTCCTGCAGCAAGGTCAGGAGTGCCTTGGAAATCAGAATTAACCGGCCAGGACCAGTGTATTGGTCTTCCCTGCTTTAACAGGCAATCATTCTTGTTCAGGGGCTGAATGCATTGGAAATAAGTGGTGTACTCAGAGAGCGGGTCATAGCTGACACCACCCCGTCGGTGCCTGGCTCCTGGTGTCAGCAGTTGGTTCCGTAAAAGTGTCCTGGCCAGGGCTTCCCCAGGCTCTGCGGAGCGAGGTCAGTGGCCCTCTCGGATTTCTCCGGACGGCAGGAGACACCGAGGTGCTGATGGACTTCCGGCTGCATCACGCACCGCCATGCTTCTGGGCCTGAATGTGCCAGGCGTCTGAGGAGCTGCTCCTCCGGCAGTGCCCTTTGAGCCCCAGGGACAGCGGTGCAGTTCCAGCACCCCTCCTGAGAGACTGACATGTCACGCTCAAGTCCCAGCACTGCCCGCGCTCTGGGCACAGTGCTTACTTTCTCTGGGCCTCCATTTCCTGATCTAGAAAATGGGAGTAATTAATAGTTCCCTCATTAAGTAAGAAGTTCAGGTGAGATCAGGTGACCTAGTCGAGCACTGTCTGGTGCATAGCGAACACTCACTACATGGGGGTAATAATCATGAATTAATTCCAAGCTTCTCTTCAGTTTTTTCTGTCCCTAGTTTGTGGCCTCCTCTCTGCTTCACCCCCATGTCACCATCTTCCCCACAGTCCTTCACCCATAATAACAATCAAGTACTGTATTTATCTTTCCACCTTGCATTTTGTTTTTTTAAATGTTTTGTTTATTTTTGAGAGGGAGGGAAGGAGAGAAAGAGAGAGAGAATGAGAATGAATGTGGGGGAGGGGCAGAGAGAGAGAGACAGACAGACAGACAGAATTTGAAGCAGGCTTCAGGCTCTGAGCTGTCAGCACAGAGCCCACCACGGGGCTCGAACCCAGGAAC
>NW_021859916.1:0-955 GCF_006229205.1 Suricata suricatta | reverse complement strand
CAAGCTTTAACCCGACACACCGTTCACTCCTCCTTAGGCTGAGGCCATCCAACCACGTGACAAGTCACCCCCGTGAAAGTTAGAGGGCTTTACTATTGTCTAGAACTTTCACTGTTACAACAAATCTCTTCGGTCTCTTATACACAGCATACTCCTGACTCACAGGATGGTTTTCCCTGCTAGACCAGGTTCCCTGAAATGACTGGCTTTCATTCTTCCCTGTGGATCAAATCCTTTGTACCCCCAGGACCTAGCACAGTTTTCATAATATGTTAAATAAGAAAACAATGAGTCGTTTTTAATTTTTTACTTTTGCAGATTGCATTTACTTTTTAAGTTTATTTATATTGAGAGAGAGAGTGGATAGGCATTGGGGGGCAGGAGAGAGACAAAGAGAAAGAGAGAGAGAGAATGAACCCCAAGCAGGCTCTGTGAGATCAGTGCAGAGCCTGATGTGGGGCTCGATCCCATCAGCCACGGATCATGACCTGAGCCAAAATCAAGAGTCAGACACTTAACTGACTGAGCCACCCCAGGTGCCCTGAATTTACTTTTTATGTAAAAATATTCATATGAATTCTTTACCTTCTCCAAATAAAAATCAAGATTGAAGTCTGAATTATGCATGAGATTTTGTCAGAAACTACATAGATTAACTGTAGGATCAATACTCAGAAACGCAGAGAATAAACAGTATCAGTAACCAGAGGGTCCATTTGGAATCTACAGATAAGTTTCTACCCAGTAAAATCTTAGACCGATTGCCCACATTAACACTCAACTTCCCCCTGTGAAGGAGTAAGTATAAATCAAGTAAGTGCAGATGCAATGAAGCACACAGTATAGATTTATTCCTACCTTCGGGAGCCACCATTTTTTCCATGTAGGTCTGCAGGTGGCACTTTCCTGGGAATTATAAACTTAGAATCTATAACTACTACTTCCTGGTTGAAAA
>NW_021859915.1:0-955 GCF_006229205.1 Suricata suricatta | reverse complement strand
TTATACAGTCTGGATGATTCTAAAAGGCTCCCAATGATGTGGTAAGTGGGAGAGTTGCCCTCTGAGGTTAAAACATGAAAGTGTGTGGAGCACAGGTCACATCAGAGACAGGCTTACTCTGCCTGCTGCATTGGGGCCATGTTTTATTGAGAAGGATGGACAAATGGTAAGAAAAGGATGTTAGCAGTTCCTGCTGTATTATTTTCACACATAAGATGATTCCCACCAAATTATGACATAAATTTATCACCTATCTTCAATTCCCTTAAGACTGAACATTGTAAAAGTCTATATAGATAAGGATGCCTGAGTGGCTCAGTCGGTTAAGCATCCTACTTGACTCAGGTCATGATCTCACCATTGGTGGGTTTGAGCCCTGCATCGGGCTCTGTGCTGAATGCTTGTTCAGAGCCTGAAGCCTGCTTCGGATTCTGTGTCTCCTTTTCTCTCTGACCCTCTCCCTTCATGCTCTGTCTCACTCTCTCTCTCAAAAATAAATAAATGTAAAAAAAATTTAAAAATCTGTAGATTGTCATTTTTCTAAATTCAAATATTGCTAAGTACTTCAGGTTACAACTTATGAAAAACATATAATCAAGAAAAACTTAAATTAATTGCTTCCTTCAAAGATCTTCTTTGAACTTTTGTTTCTTTAGTAAAATTTCTCTCAAAAAGAGATTTGCCATATAGTCCCATCTCTTCTCTGGAAACCCACAGGCTTCTCAGAAGAATTCAAACTAGCTCTCGATGTTTTGGATACCATCTCTGAATCATAGAAGGGTAGCATGTTTTGGTACTTTTTTTTTTTTGGCATTCCAGTATTACCCTGCCTTTTTCAAAAGCAAAGCCAGTCAACACACAGTGAGTCTCAGTGAAATATATTTTAGATGGCTTCAATCCCTCCCTTCAAATTTATGATACTAAAATTTAAATATTTTATTGAAAATAATTACAT
>NW_021859914.1:0-955 GCF_006229205.1 Suricata suricatta | reverse complement strand
AAATATCTAGTCTTGAAAATACATTTGAAGAGAGTTTGAGATAATCTGATAACACATGTGGGATTATGCTGATATTTATCACATGGTTCTTTAAAGGTAGTCCAAGCTATTAACCACCGCAGTGCCTCATTTAAATATCGCCCTTGTCTGTGCTGACCTGTCACTTGTAGTTGTCTTGGTGTTTGATTAGTACAAAGAACTATTTGCTTGGACGAAATGTATTTTTGAGCCTTCCTGCTTTCCCTGGTCAGCTGAGAATGATCTAATTCACACAGATTTCCTTAGTGCACCATAAGTTGTTCCAGAAGTCACAGCTGAGCATATTTTGAAGTTAAAGTGCAGTGTTAATAAGGTCAGGGAGCTGGGTTTCATAGGCCAGTTAGTTTTGTTGTATTTCTAGCCCTAGTGCCTTACCTCCATACCATTATTTGTCAGATATGTGCTACAGAACTGGGTTGAAGTTTACCTGTGGATTAGTGGAAATCTAGTACTTATAATAGAAAAAGGAATAAAGATTCACATCATCTGCCTTATGTAAAGTTCAAAGCATATTGTAAAAAAAAAACTATTCAATAATTTTGAAAAAAATACTTTTTTTTTTTTACACAAAACGCAACATGGGCTAACACATGGTGATTTAAACAAGCTAGTAAATTGTTACAACATATTAGAAGAGATTTAAGCATGAGAAAAATAAAAAAATCTAGGAGTGATCGGGATTTCATCTGGACCATAAGTTCCTCTGTCTGCCTGGAAGCAAGACAGAGTCTACCATCCCAGAAAAATTCTCTCTCCTCCTTTATAATGCTGATTTCACACCATTCCTAATCACACACTGCCAGAGAATAAAATCATATAGATGTCTTAAAATACTGTAATTAATGTAATGAAAATAAAATGAGATCAATTGTCACTTTTTTGCATGTATATTTCCTATAGTGTGAACATTTTATTT
>NW_021859913.1:0-955 GCF_006229205.1 Suricata suricatta | reverse complement strand
AAAAAAAAAAATAGGGGCGCCTGGGTGGCTCAGTCAGTTAAGCCTCCGACTTCGGCTCAGGTCAGATCTCACGTTCGTGGGTTCGAGCCCCGCGTCAGGCTCTGTGCTGACAGCTTGCTCAGAGCCTGGAGCCTGCTTCAGATTCTGTGTCTCCTTCTCTCTCTGCCCCTCCCCCTCTCATGCTCTGTCTCTCTCTGTATCAAAAATAAATAAAACATTAAAAAAAAATAAAAAATAAATAAAGTAAAATAAAATAACAAAGAAAATAACTAGAACTAAAACAATCAACTTCCAGTGTATTGGAAGATATATCTTCACTTCACTATAATGTTTAATGTGAAATGACTAAACTCTTCATTAAAAAATAGGCTTTGAGCAAAGTCAAAAAAGAAAACTAATATCCAACATTCTCTTGCCTGTAAGAGACATGCTAAAACTGAAACGGCTCAAGGCGTCTGGGAGTTGAGGGAGAGCTTAGGATTTATTATGCCTCTGCACATACAGAGCCAGCAGGTGTTCTCCTCTAGGTTGCCATGATTATTGTATCTGTCTGAGAACTTGAGAGATAATGACTAAGCTCAGGAAAGGGAGAGACAAAGGTAATCGTTTCCTGGTGTCCTGTCCTGGGAGATAAGAGAGTCTTTACTGCTACTGGCCGGGTGTGGACTCAGCTGCCGCCTCTCTGGCACCAGAGGAAAAGGCGTGTGGGAAAGAAGATAGGCTGTAATAGAGCCCGTGGGGGAAATGCTTCTATGTTAATGACGTAATGTGTTTGTTTCACTCATGTGCTGTGTGTGTGCTGTGCACACCTGTGGAGGGAGACGTGGAACAAAATTAAACTGGCTCCAATTGATCCCATTAGGGAGATTGGGGCAATTGAAGAGCTCCCAGTGTCAGATTTTTCCAGAAAATAAGTAAGATTATATATTTTTTCCCAGAGGAAGACAATGAAGAT
>NW_021859912.1:0-955 GCF_006229205.1 Suricata suricatta | reverse complement strand
GCTTCCCATTATCAATATCACTCACCAGAATGGTACATTTTGTACCAAGGACAAATCTATATTGACACATCACAATCACCAAAGTCCATAGTTTACTTTAAGGTTTACTCTTCGTTCTGTACTTTCTACAGATTTGGACAAAAGTAGAATATACAACCATCATTATAATGCCATATAGTATATTTTGACCAGCCTAAAAATCTTCCGTGTTCTACTTATTCATATTCCCTCCTTGCCCAACCTCTGGCAATCATGAATCTTTTTATTGTCTCCATGGTTTTGCCTTTTCCAGAATCTCATGTAGTAAGAATCATATGATAACCTTTTCATATTGTATTTTCTAGTTATTTATGTGCAACTAAAATTTCTCCATGTCTTTTTTATAGCTCAACATATCATTTCTTTTTAGTGCAGACTAATATTCCATTGTCTGGATATACCACAGTTTACTTTTCCGTTCACTTAAGGACATCTTGATTGCTTTCAAGATATTTAAACAAATATCTGAAGGAAGGAAATCTGCAAAAAGTTATCTAGAAGGAGAGCAGGCAGAGTATCATCCACAAAATGGTGACCCATAATATTCCAATAACAAGAAAAAGGCCTGTGTGGCTGGGTGATAGTGACCCAAGAGGAGGACTACTATGCACTCAGTTGAGAGAAAAAGTGAGCTTCTAGGTCACATAAGGTTTTGTAGGCCTAGTAAAGGCTTTGACCTTACTTGGGAACAGACAGAATAACATGTTTTTGAGCAGAAGAATGACATGATCTGACTTACTTTTTTTTTGCTGACTTACATTTTTAAAAATATTTATTTATTTCTTTTTGAGAAATGGGGGAGAGAGTAGGGAGAGAGGAAGAGAGAGAATTTCAAGCAGGCTTCACACTAACAGTGCAGAGCCTAATGCAGGGCTCAAACCCCAAACTATGAGATCATAATCTGATCCCAAATCAA
>NW_021859911.1:0-955 GCF_006229205.1 Suricata suricatta | reverse complement strand
CCCCACACCTTACTCCTAACATCCCCTCCCCCTCATCTCTTATTTCTGACATCCCCTCCCCACATCTCAGTGTTTCTTTTCATGAAGATCTCAAACTAAAACCAACAAACAATACTCATAACGAGAACAAAGACTAATGACAGTGTATTTTCTGTAGTATTTGTAATTGTACCACTTCAAAACAATGGTTCCTGTATTATTTAATCTGATGCCTCACTCCAAGCAGAACTAAATGGAGTCAGTTTATATAATCCGACCAATTATGATTTAGTATGTAAGCTGTTTTTTAAACAATAACAATGGAAACAAATGGTTCACAGCCCTAACTCCATGTCAGGAGGGTAGAAATTCTGCCAACATTTGTGGGATCAAACTCAGCAGAACGAACAAGGCTACACCAACCTTTTGGCTGAGGCCAAGGTCGCCTCAGTCCCTGAGAGGAAAGGTCTAAGCCAGCAGCACAAACTGGGCAGAAGGTCCTACTGAGAGAAGGGGTGGGCGATGCCTCAGCCAATCTGGGTGACCGCCATGCTCGCATTCCAGGCACTGCAGCTGGACGGGAGGCTCACCTGCAGATCAGCGCTCTCCTCGGGATCGATACCGTCGTTCTAACAGGGGACGTGGTGACAGGGTGTGGACGATGTAAAGTTGGCAGAGACACAGAGCCAAAACACCCAATACAGCCAAGTACTGCACATTCTACCAACAGGCGATTCTGGAAAACAGAACGTGCAGACACATCACGATGAAAGCCGATGGGACGCTGCTGTCTTAGTGGGTCTCCCGCGTCACAGCCACATATTTTGCCACAGCAGAAACAAAAATAAGTCAGAAATCCGTTAAAAGTAACTAGTAATTTACCTGACCTATTAAAAAATATCCACTATTGGTTACACTGTAAAATGTATTTAAATCCTACAGAATAACACACAGGATAACTCAGCAATTAGAACAA
>NW_021859910.1:0-955 GCF_006229205.1 Suricata suricatta | reverse complement strand
AACTATTCACTTAATAATAACTTTCCCTTTTCCTAAAACTCTCTTCATTGTTTTTGCAAACATGAACCAACTCTGGGCCATAATATATAATTTCCAATTAAGATTAAAGACACTAAGTTTAACATATTTTTTTGTCATCGTTATTAGCCCATATTATACTACTTATATTTAATTTTATGCTGCATTAAAGATATTCAAAAGCTAGATAATTATCTCTCTAAGACTAGGAATCATACCACCTTTCTATGGCCTTTCTAAAACATAAAGTAATGCACTGAATAACACTGAATGAATAGTTCTGTACAGTTACCAGAAATTGTTTGTACTAAATACATTCCTCAAAGATTTGTTTGAAGGTTTTTGTTGTTGCTGTTGTTCCTTTTTTTAATCCACTGTTGTCGGGAGCCACCAAGTTTTCTGGCTGCCTCAGGCAAGGATTATCACTCTCCGGGAAGTGAACCAGTAAACAAGATTTGCATCTGGAGGCTGGAGAGTGCCATTTCCTGGTCAAAATAATTTGGTGACTGTCATGCTGCGCCAGACGTAGAGTGGCCAAGGTGCACAAAAGATCAAACCTGCATTCTGGTATGCAGCGTCAAGCTTCCCCTCCCCAGCATTGCAGAGGCAAGTCTGGGCGCTTCTTTTTGATATTCATTTGACTCTGTTACCGGACAACCGACCCGGGTCAGTTCCCCGCCCCAAATCGCTGTTTAAGAGACAATGTTTTCTGGGATAGGGGAAGAGAGAGAAGAATAGAGACAGAGGCTTGATCAGAAACCGTTTTCTCACCCTCCCTCAGGAAAAGAACCGGCGCCAGTTCTCCGCCCTGCCAGTTGGGGAGGACGAGATAGGTGCAGCCGAACACCCACACCCGGGTCGAGGGCGCCAGGACCGGCCTGCGGGAAACGACACACTGTCTGCTTCTACCTTTAGCAATACCCTAGGGTTATTGATG
>NW_021859909.1:0-955 GCF_006229205.1 Suricata suricatta | reverse complement strand
CCCTCCCGAATGTTCATGGCCATGGCCAGGCCTGCTTGGGACAGGGTGGGTGGACAGTGAAGGGTGGGAAATTTCCACTAGGGGTAAGTTCTGCTCAGGCCCAGACAATGGGGCCCTTCTAGAGTCTGCCTCATCTTTACCACCCCCTCCTCCGTTTCCAGAGCAGACCAGTCTCTGTGGACTGTGCCCGCTGCCCTCGAAGGGGAGACAGGGGGAGGCGAAGAAGGAGCAGGGAGCCAGGGAGGACGCGGTGTTCCCTTTCCGCTCCTCTGCTCCTTAATTAAGTGCTTTCATTTCCCTCCTTCCTCTCCACGCAGGCCCGGCTGAGATAAGGCATTGATCCCCTCCCAGAGGAGGAGGAAGCCGGCAGGAAGCCTACAGTTCTCTCTTTGTGGGACAAGATGGATGGCTTATTAGGCAGCCCTTAATTGTGTGGTTTGTAACTTGGGGAAGTTCAAAGAGAAGAGAAAAATCTGAGCTGGGGTCTGCCTAGAGGTCCATTTCTCCCCTCAAGGAGCGTTCTGTTCAATATCTGGGACAGGAGAGCCCAGCCCAGATCAGCCCAGCCCAGCCCAGCCCAGCCCCACCAAGGGGAGCGCAAGGACTCAGGAACGTTCTCAATGAAAAAGCCCAGGCAGATCATCTCACATGGCCAGAATGATGCTGCATGTTGCCCAATGCAGCCAAGGACAGGACCCTGAGCTGCGAGTCCAGAAACCTGGGTTTAGGTACCAGCTCTGCTACTGGCTTCCTGACTGACCTTCATCGAATGCATGCCTCTCTGGGCCTCAGTTTCCCTTTGCAGCCAATGAGAGGGTTGGCCTGCACCCACAGCGTTTGAACTGTGTGTTCAGAGGATGTGACGTGGAGGGGGAAAGGGAGTCGCCAGAGCCCCAACTTCTTCTTCAAGGCCCATTTAGCTCTTTTTTGTCTATTGGAATTTTGTGTAGGCTCT
>NW_021859908.1:0-1893 GCF_006229205.1 Suricata suricatta | reverse complement strand
CTATGGTGAGAGACACAAGAAGACAGGACCCTGGTTTAGAATGAAAGGAGGTGAGGAGACGGTTGACATATGTTTTGATGTTGGGTCTGAAAGATATCCCAAATAGAGAATGGCATAAAGAGAGCTGAAGCTTCTTTCTCATTGAGATGTTGAAGAGGGGTGGGTTAGCTCTCCTCTGAGAAGTCATCGGAATCCAAGACTCCTTGCATCCTGTTGCTCTGCCTCACTCCACATGCTTCACCTTCTAATCAGTTAGACTATGTTGTGGTGCAGGAGCAGATCCTCCCCCAGTCTCAATGGTTTACAACAAGCATGTTGTTTCTTGCCTATAGTGCATGTCCACTGGGGGTTCCCATTGGCATGGCTCCACATCCTCTTCATGTGGAGATCCAGGCTGCCAGAAGATCCCCTGAGATACTGCCAGTCTTCTGCCAAAAGGAAACAAGAGCAAGGAGAACTAGCACACATCTCTTCTACACACATTTAATTGGTCAAAGCAAATTACATGACCAGGCTTGATTTCAGTGGGGCAATAACTGTAATCCTAACCCAGGGAGGGGCGGAAAATAGTTTGGAGACATATACGAAATATCACATATATTTGCCCACAAAGATTCACTTCCTTCTCTTTCCTACTCAAGTATACCCCACCACCACCACCTTTAAGGAAACAACTCAAACATTCCATCCTAATGGGATGTCAGATCATAGACAATGTCCAGATCCTGTGATAGTCTTTATCTCAGGTCTGGATAGGACTCCTTTTGTATGTCTATAAATTAGACGTATAAATTATCCCCCACACACACACATATATACTCTAAACAATGTGGAACATTAAAAGGAAAATCTCAACCACTCCCCCCAATTTCAACAGGGAAAGAATGGGAAGGACATAATAGTCACTGGTGCACAGATGTTCCTAAGTCCACCTGGGGAGACATGGTGGGGACCCCTTATCTAGGGTGGGGAGTATTCCCTAATCAGTTTTAGTCCCAGTAAGTGGTTCCTCCATCCATATTTCCTGGTGGTTCCTGGTTTCACCATTATGGTTCCTTCTTTTCTATCACCTTCTTCAACCACACTTAAAGTGGAATTAAAAGCCATGCCCTTTTTGGATGCTCAGCAACCTTCTCAACATACCACTTGCCCACAGAATGTGTCTGATAGGTGTTTTCAAGTCTCAAAGAGTCAAAGTTTTTATTTTTTCAATCCAGATTATGGTTCTTTGGCAATTTAGCTCTTCTAAAATATTTTTGGTTTTTTAATCCATTTGGCTCCAATTTACTCCATGTGCAAATACCTATACTGCTTTTTGAGTTATGCTTCTCTCTGTAGACTTAATTACATACATTACCTTGAACTTCATAGCCTTCTATAGAAGACTGTGCATTCAGGCTATTTTCTCTGAGCCATTTGGTCCAATGAAAGGATATATTTGCTGTCAACTAAGCTGACTCTGAGGCTTCAGTCAGGAGCTTAATGGCCACTTCATTACCTGCATCTTAACCAACAGTTTCAGTTTGAATTCATCTTTGTCACCCCAGGATCTTCTCAGACTTCTTTTATTAGTTGGAGATGAGACATATTTGCAAGTTTTGGCTCCCAAATATCTATAAATGTCTATATTCTCTATTATCTTGCCTTCTTGCTTGCAACAAAGTAAAACAAATAAATGCTTTCCCAAGCACATTAGGGTTTTTTTTCTTCTCTATTACCTTATTAAAGAACAACCAAGGTGAATTACTAGCACCTGTTTTCTGATCCCTTACCCAAAGTCAAGAGGCTTCATTGACACATTATTCCAAGGTATTGAAGATGACCATTTTGTCAAATATTTAACTACTACATGACATAAATTGCCATCAACCCAGTCTCCAGGAATACTTATTT
>NW_021859907.1:0-955 GCF_006229205.1 Suricata suricatta | reverse complement strand
CCTGTTACAAGTGCTGTTATTACTCCCTGTTGACAGATGAGTAAACTAAGCACAAAGACATTACAGACCATGCCCATGTTCCACAAATTCTAAATGATGAAGCACAAGCAATCTCCAGAAATTGTATTTTTTAACCACTGGCTATGGAGTCAAAAACATATCTAAATTTTGAACTTACACGTCTAAGTAAAAAATAGCTCAATTAGCAAATACAAGGAGGTTTAAATACTTTTTTCACTAAAAAACTTTTCCAGTTTACAAAAAAAAGTTGTATCATTCCTCTCCTAAATCAGACTCACTGAAAGCTTTAGCGGTTTTCAAATTCAATAATAGAATTTTAATAGCAGAATATATCACAGAGAGTATTTACTCCAACCTCACAACTTTACAGAAAAGGGAATTGAGACCAAGATTAAGGGAATTGCCCAAAGTCAAAAGCTAGCCAGAGACTGAACACAGATTAAAACCCAACAGATCAATTTATCTACAACAGTGGATTTTCAGGCAATGATATCAAGTAGGTCCACTTCCAAATCACAACAAATATTTAGTGAGCAAATAAACAAAAATCCATATGCTACTTGTTAACTCTTACAGGGATAAAGAAACACCAGGATTTGTTGGTGTTGTTGGTGTTGTTTTGGCGGTGGCTTTTTTGGAGGGGGTGAGGTGAGAAAGTAAAGGGAACAGCAGAAGGTGTCCAAGCTTGAAATGCATTGCTGTCTTGAGTATACATCCTTACAGAAAACTCGTCCTTTTTTTTTTTTTTTTTGGCCCATTACCAGGTGTTTCCTTTTGCAGCACCAGGGACGAGCATGGAAAGTTAAAGCATGGCCAGACCAATTCCCTCTCATTTATTTTGAGTCATTGCCAGACTCAGAGAAAAAGAACAAAAGGAAGCATATCCTTTCTATGTCTTTTTAAATTGAATGGTCTTCCATGAAATATCTCCATA
>NW_021859906.1:0-955 GCF_006229205.1 Suricata suricatta | reverse complement strand
TCTCTTTGTTGTTCTTGCATCATCCCTTTAGAAATGTACCTGGTTTTCCCATTATCCTTGATTTTAGATCATCTGATATTTGGGGATAAGCATGCAGTTTTTTTGTAAAATATTTATTCATTTTTGAGAGACAGAGTATGGAGTGGGAGAGGGGCAGGGAGAGAGAGGGAGACACAGAATCTGAAACAGGATCCAGGCTCTGAGCTGTCAGCACAGAGCCCAACGTGGGGCTCAATCTCATGGACTGCAAGATCATGACCTGAGCTGAAATTGGATGCTTCACCAACTGAGACACCCAGGAGCTCCTAAGTGTGCAGTTTTAATGATCCACCCATCAATTTATCATCTGTTCTTTTTCATTCTATATGTCGATCTGTCCCCCTACCCATCCAACCATCCGCCCACCCACCTACCCATTTATTTACCCACTAGGTATCCGCCACCAGCTCACCTGTCTGTCTACTACTGTCCATGCATCCACTGATCGTTTATCCATCTTCCCATCTTCCCATCTATCTATCTATCTATGCACTCACCTATCTCTCCATTCTTCTACCTTTCCACCTACTAGACATCCACTACCAACCCACACCTAACCATCTATCCATCCATCCTCCTATCTACTCGTCCGCCCCTCTCCCTGGCATCTATCCAGTGTTTCTTACTTGACCCATCTATCCTTCGGCCTACAGAGCCATCCACACACCTATTTGCACAGCCATCCGACTACCTACCCATTCACTCAACCCCTGCCCCACCTACTCACTCACCTTACTTCAATTAGGATGGAAGGTTAGCTGGAAGAGGTATGAGGGAGAATTCTTGCTTGGGTTTGCAGAGTTCCCTGAGTAAGTGGGGCTGTGGGCTATGGGCTGTGGAGTGGGGCCCTGATGGACGTCCTAAGGAGAAGAGGCCAGAGGAGGCACAAGTAGGGCAACTGGGGGCTCTGGGTGGC
>NW_021859905.1:0-955 GCF_006229205.1 Suricata suricatta | reverse complement strand
ATGGATGGATGGATGGATGGATGGATGGATGGATGGATTTTGGAAGGGGGATATCCAGATAGGGGAAGGGTAGAGAGAGGGGAAGAGGGAAACAACCCCAAGCAGGCTCCACACTGACAGCACAGAGCCCAACGCAGGGCTTGATCCCACAAATCATGAGATCATGACCCTTAGCTGAAATCAAGGTCCTCAGCCCAATTGGTGGATGCCTCCGGAAGCCCCTCATTGCTCTATATTTTCTCTCTGATTTTCTGTTTTCTTAACTTATCACATTCTCCCAGAGACTCCATGCTTCTTTATCTCCTGCCCCCACGCACCAGTCAGTTCCATCCCTGAAAATATTTTAGGTCTGTCTTTTACTTTCTCTTTTCACTGTGGCCATCAGAGATATGTCCTGCGTGGTGCCTGTATGCTCTGTGTAGCTTCCCCAGATACCCATTCCTTACGTCTATCACTTCACTGAACCTGTTTCCCCACACCTTTCTGTCTGCATTCCTCTGCTTGCTTTCATATCTCTCAAACCACATTTTGTTTCCAATATGCATTCTGTACTCTTGTTGTGCTAGTCTCTTTCCTGTTCCATGGATATTTTTATTTTTGTGCTTCTATTCATGTGGCTCCCCTATTCCTAGCACCTTGTATTTTCCTGTAGGTTCAACTTGACACGAGGACCATCTGATTCTCACTGATCTCCCCATTCTCTAACATTATGTAGTTCCAATCAGAACCATAGGAGTTTTCGCATCGTGTATGGTTGTGCTCTTTTAGATGTATTTATTTCATGTTCCTCTCACTTAATTGCAAATTCCTTGAGGGCATAGGTCTACATAGGTCTACAGAGGTCTGATGAATGACTGAAGATGTTGCATTAGATAGGAATGTCTTGGGTTTGGAATAGCTATAAAAAGGACAGTTTTGAAAACATATCAGGGGAAGTTGGAAAGCTACTTCTAAA
>NW_021859904.1:0-955 GCF_006229205.1 Suricata suricatta | reverse complement strand
CAAGCTTTAACCCGACACACCGTTCACTCCTCCTTAGGCTGAGGCCATCCAACCACGTGACAAGTCACCCCCGTGAAAGTTAGAGGGCTTTACTATTGTCTAGAACTTTCACTGTTACAACAAATCTCTTCGGTCTCTTATACACAGCATACTCCTGACTCACAGGATAGTTTTCCCTGCTAGACCAGGTTCCCTGAAATGACTGGCTTTCATTCTTCCCTGTGGATCAAATCCTTTGTACCCCCAGGACCTAGCACAGTTTTCATAATATGTTAAATAAGAAAACAATGAGTCGTTTTTAATTTTTTACTTTTGCAGATTGCATTTACTTTTTAAGTTTATTTATATTGAGAGAGAGAGTGGATAGGCATTGGGGGGCAGGAGAGAGACAAAGAGAAAGAGAGAGAGAGAATGAACCCCAAGCAGGCTCTGTGAGATCAGTGCAGAGCCTGATGTGGGGCTCGATCCCATCAGCCACGGATCATGACCTGAGCCAAAATCAAGAGTCAGACACTTAACTGACTGAGCCACCCCAGGTGCCCTGAATTTACTTTTTATGTAAAAATATTCATATGAATTCTTTACCTTCTCCAAATAAAAATCAAGATTGAAGTCTGAATTATGCATGAGATTTTGTCAGAAACTACGTAGATTAACTGTAGGATCAATACTCAAAAACGCAGAGAATAAACAGTATCAGTAAACAGAGGGTCCATTTGGAATCTACAAATAAGTTTCTACCCAGTAAAATCTTAGACTGATTGCCCACATTAACACTCAACTTCCCCCTGTGAAGGAGTAAGTATAAATCAAGTAAGTGCAGATGCAATGAAGCACACAGTATAGATTTATTCCTATCTTCGGGAGCCACCATTTTTTCCATGTAGGTCTGCAGGTGGCACTTTCCTGGGAATTATAAACTTAGAATCTATAACTACTACTTCCTGGTTGAAAA
>NW_021859903.1:0-955 GCF_006229205.1 Suricata suricatta | reverse complement strand
TAGACAAGTCTCTAGGGAAATTTGGAACTCCAAATTAACTTTAAAGAAGGTAGAAAATCTGCATAGATTAGAGTTGGGATATCTCAATACAAGAAAATTAAAGGTAGTCAAATACCTACCCCTAAATCTGCATCAGGTCAAAATAATATCTTTTGTTTCCTAGATTTTCAAGAACCTCTTATTTCTATTTTATAGAAAATGCTCCAGAATAGAGAAATTATGCTAATATGAAAATCTTCCCAAACTGTTCTACTAGCATAATAAGACCCTGACATCACAGATGAAAAAAGGAATGCATAAAAAGCTTCATTTTCTTTAACAGTCTATAGGTACTAGTCGACATTTCTTCCTGAATCAGTATTAAAAAGTTAAGTTTTTAGAAATTTGTTCATTTCATATGTTTTCCAACTTGTTAGCATATTAAAATTAATTCCATTCTTGTATTATGTTTTTACATTTAATTTTATCAGAGTATCACACACATAAGAAATGTGTATGAAACTCTTGTAAGGTAGATAGTTTTTTTTAAAAAGATACATACAAATAAAAGCAGTTCTCAGAAATAATAATGAAATATATAAAATATTAGAAGTCCCCTCCATTTTCCATGAGGGAAGCTATGTTAATGTATCCATTATTCTGCCTTGTACAACCATGGACTAGTTTTGCATTTGAACTTTGTCTAACTAAATCATATGGTATACACACTTGTGTCTGGCATTTTCTCTTAAGGTAAGGATTTATTCACATTATAGATTGTAGTTACAATTTGTTAGCTTTTAGTAGTGTGTAGTATCCCTTGGGTAAATATGCCACAATACATTTATTCCTTCTATTATTTTATTTATTTTATTTTAAAGGTTATTTATTTATTTTGAGAGAGAGAGGAACAGAGAGTGAGCTGGGAGGGACAGAGAGGGAGAGACAGAATCCTAAGCAGGCTTTGGGCTTTTAG
>NW_021859902.1:0-955 GCF_006229205.1 Suricata suricatta | reverse complement strand
ACCTCTGGAAAGTCCCTTTCTCTTCCTCATCTTTCCACTGCCCTTGATTTCACCATCACGCTCACTGGGAAGCAGATACACATACAGCATTTACTCCATGCCAGGCACTGTCATAAGTGTTTTACACATGTAAATCCATTTCACTCCTCCAACAACCTTACAGGCGACATGTTATTATCCTCCTTTTATAAATGAAAAAGATCAAAATGATAAATAACTCCATTCCCTAAACTCACCAGACTCTATCGTGCCTCTTTTGACTAGATTTTCCATGGCCTCTTCTGCCTTCCAGACCCAAGTTAGCCATTGTTTCTTCCAGAAAATCTTCCCAGAGTCTCCACTACTGTCACAGTAGTTCCAGATTTTTAGTCTATCTTCCTCCGTGCAAAATACTGCCAAATAACATTTCATAAGACATATTTATACTGACAAATCCTTGTTCATTGAAATGCCAACTTAACCGAGCTTCCTTATCATTAACTTGCTAAATGTGGCAACCTGACCCCCAAGAAACCAGAAGCGACTTCACAGCAGCACTTACTCATCTTCATGTCCCACTGATCTCCTCCCTCCCCCAACCCAGGGGCTGGCACGGATCCTGGACCAGTTCACCACACTGAATGGAAGTTAGATGCTCAGTGTATGGTTGACTCTGCCATTCTAGTTTTCACTATCCTTCCATGAGAACTCCTATATCCCTTGTACGTCCCCCCACCAATGCTCCAGACACAGTGCTATGTGCACAGTAACTCATTTCAGCAGGTCTCTGAGCTTCACTTTCTCATCTATAAAATAAGAATAATGTTCACCACCCACCCCTCTTTCTTCTAGGCTACTTGTAAGGATAGAACGTCACAAGGAAGGTGCTCTGTAACTGAAAACAGTTGCACAGTGATTAAAGAGGGCTACTAGTCCCAGCATCAGCATTTCTAACTTAGTGATAGAGAAACAAACA
>NW_021859901.1:0-955 GCF_006229205.1 Suricata suricatta | reverse complement strand
CACATACCCCTTAATTGCACAGAGTTCCTCATGTGGCAGCCATGTCATCTGTGTGACCCATAGTCTTCCAGTGTGACTTAGACATTTACCACATGCAGCTGCCAATGACAAGTAAATGAGCAGAGTGTATCTGTGATGGTGCATTCCATTGAGAACCTACAGCTTATTCATTGAACTCAGTGCTTCCCAAGCCCCAATGTGCGTACAGATACCTGGGGATAAAATGTAGATTCTGCCTCCATAGATCTGGAGTGGGGGCCTGAGATTTTGCATTTCAGCAAGTTTCTAGGAGGTGCTCAGACTGCTGATTGCAGGACCACACTTTGAGTAGTGAGGGTTTACTGAATGGACAGCGCTTGTCTTTATTGGGATCATCAGCCTATCAGAAGGATGTTGGGCAAGGCTTGGTACATTCCTTTATTTGAATTTTTACTTATTGTAACAGGTGATTGTTTTAATATGGCTTTTGAGATACAAATGACTCTTTTTATTAAAAAATTTTTAACAATTATTCATTTTTGAGAGATAGAGAGTGCAAGTTGGGGAGGGGCAGAGAGAAAGGGAGACATAGAATCTGAAGCAGACATGGGGCCTGAACTCATGGACTGCGACACCATCTTCTGGGCTGAAGTCAGATACTTAACCACTGAGCCACCCAGGTGCCCCAAGAAACAAATAACTCTTAAAGGGATTGATTCATGGTTTTTTTTCCCTCTTTTTTTAAGTTCCCATATGGGCTTCATTATTTGATTTTCTACAGGCTGGATAGAGGCACACTTCCTTAGCTTAAACCTGCATCCCTAATTCCCTATACTGAAAGATTCTGGAGAACAAGGGGCAATGGTTCGTGCAGATAGGTGTTTATTAAAGACTTTCTTGTCCTATTTCACATTTTTCTAATGTGATCTAACTTGAAAAAAATAGAAAATTTAAAAAGGCTTACGTATTTCAGTTA
>NW_021859900.1:0-955 GCF_006229205.1 Suricata suricatta | reverse complement strand
GGGGTGGGGAATTTGTTGAAGGTGTTGGATTCTGTGTTTCTAGTTTCTAATAAATAGTTTGAATAATAAATTTAGATATCAGAATATAAATTTACATCAGACATTATTTTCTTCTCTAGTTGAAAAGCTATTGGGGCGCCTGGGTGGTCAGTTGGTTAAGCTTCCAACTCTTAATTTCGGTTCAAGTCATGATCTCACAGTTCATGAGTTCGAACCCCACATCAGTCTCAGCCCTGACATGCGGAGTTTGCTTGAGGTTCTCTCTCTCTTCCCCTCCACCACTTGTGCTCTTTCTCTCTCTCCCTCAAATTAAATAAATAAACTTAAAAAACAACAAAAGCTGTTTCAAGAGACCAAAATGAGGAAAAACATGACAGAATTTTAAATTTAAATCCAAATTAGTTAACATATAGTGCAACAATGATTTGAGGAGTAGAATTTAGTGATTCATCACTTACATATAACATCCAGTGCTCATCCTAACAAGTGCCATTCTTTTTTTTTCTCCATAATATTTTATTGTCAAATTGTTTTCCATACAACACCCAGTGCTCTTCCCCTTAAGTGCCCTCCACCATCACCACCACCTCTTTTCCCCCCTCCCGCTTCCCCCTCAACCCTCAGTTCATTCTCAGCACTCAATAGTCTCTCAAGTTTTGCATCCCTCTCTCTCCCCAACTCTCTCTCCCTCCCCCGCTCTCCCTGGTTCTCCATTAGGTCTCTCTTGTTTTCCTGCTTAATACCCATTACTCATTTAGCCCATTCCCCCACCCAACTCCCCTCTAACAATCCTCAGTTTGTTCTCTGTATTTAAGAGTCTCTTATGGTTTGTCTCCTTTTCTCTTTTTATCTTACTTTTACTTCCCTTCCTCTATGTTCATCTGTTTTGTTTCTTAAATTTTACATATGTCTTTCTCTGACTTATTTCATTTAGCATAATTCACTCTAGTTCTAT
>NW_021859899.1:0-955 GCF_006229205.1 Suricata suricatta | reverse complement strand
TCCAGATGCAAATCTTGTTTACTGGCTCACTCAAGGGAGTGATAATCCTTGCCTGAGGCAGACAGAAAACTTGGCGGCCCCGACACTCACCAATGTACTTGAATTTTTGCTCACCTGATTCAATTAGCATGTTGTCATCTAGATAATGGACCAGCATGAATTTCTTCACATTGTCCACATGGTCCAGGTCCCTTCTGAATATGTTAAGACAACATAACGTAGCCCTGGCTTAGCGTGCACACGTGTGCTGCTGTTTGTCACCTGCGAATGTCAACTGCTTTTGGTCCTGCTTCCTAATAGAGGTAGAAACAGATGCTTTACTGGATTGTTCACTTAACCTGACAGGGACAATACCCCTGTCTTTATAGGCTGCCAGAGAGGCCCTCTGGCTTTCATGCTATTGTCTTTAATTGGTGATTTAGTCAGCCTCAGCCTTTCATTGTCTTTGTCCATTGTGCTGAATACCCCAGGTATAGCTCTCCAATTTTGTAGTTGATTCAGTTTCCTTTTCCTGTACCTCTCAGATGCCCCGAGATAGCACAGCAGTCAATGTCTCTCCCTTGTCCCTGTTGCAGCACAGCAGGGACTCTGTACCACCTGTGATGGGGTCCTCACTGCTAACCAGTCAGTGATGAATACCCCTCCAGGATCTCATTTTGGAATTGACTTCATAGGATCATTTTTGGTACCAACTCTCTCAGGTCAGGTTCTCCAGAAACATACTTCGAAACTTCAGGATTTGCATGCAGAAAGTCATTTGAGGGGTGCTTGTGAGATCAGCCCCGTGTGAGAGAAAGTGCAAGGGAAACACCCTTAGGAAGATGGGGGAAATTACAGCATCGGGCAGTGGCAGAAGCAGCCACAACTGTTCCCACAGGGAGATCTGAAGCTGGTATAATCTTCCAGCATATCCCAGACTGAAGCATAGGGCTGCGCCGTTTTCCTGCATGTTGGC
>NW_021859898.1:0-955 GCF_006229205.1 Suricata suricatta | reverse complement strand
AGCCACAAAAGTGTTTAGAAATAAACTCAAAGTATATTATTATAAATAGAAATTGTGTGAAAGACGGTAGAATAAATATTCAGATTTTTAATTGTTTTCCTCTGCATATCGGTTAATAAGCAATTGCCCAATGTTTTTTCTTACCCTCTGAGGCTCCTTTGAGCCCAGGACCAGCTTTCTGACGACTAGCAAAGTTAACCCAAACGGAGGTGTTTTTAAGAATTTCATGCCCGGACAAACTAAACCTCTGGAAATTAAGATAGCCTCCTCATAAAATCATTAGAAACAAAGACAAAAACATTAATGTTGGCTTTGCTTATATATTGCTGTGACATAAATTGCCCCACAGCTTAGAGGCTAGCAGCAGTGATTTTATTCCAGTCAAATTTGGCCAAGATTGGGTGGGGTTTTGCTGGACGGCTTGTCCCCGAACAGCGAGGCGTCTGCAGGACTGGTGGAGGACAGAGGATCTGTTTCCAAGGAGCTGTTTGGTTTCTTCGCTTACAAATAAGGTTCTTCGTGTCTCCTGATCTCCTGCGCCCTCCTGATGCAGCCTTATTCTCCAGAGTTCCTCCCCGGGGCTTAGGCTCCTCGGCTTAGTTTCCTGGTATCGTCACAGCTTTATATGCCAGTTGGCTTTCCAGTTAAAGGAGTGAAAGTGGTTCTCGGTCCAATTAACTGCTGGGCCTGGGCCGGCTTCCGTCCATCCTAGGCTGTGAATCACAGCAGTGCGAGGGTCTGCCCGGACTCAAAGAGGTGAGGAAATAGACTTCTCCCCTTCACGGAAGAGAAGGTCGCATTGCAGAAGAGCATATGGGATGCGGGATGTCAACACCACTGACACTGTAAAATAAAATCTGCCACGATTCTTCATCTGAAAAAATGAGTATCTTAGAAATTCTCCAGAATGACATGTCAAGTTATATCTATTGAGAAGAAAAGAAGCAAATGACTA
>NW_021859897.1:0-1893 GCF_006229205.1 Suricata suricatta | reverse complement strand
GCCAGAGTGGGAGCCTGGAGGCTGCAGTCTGCAGCCCTGGGTGGGCTGGGAGGGAAGAGTCCATGCCCAGCACCTCTGGGCTGGTGCAAGGTGGATGCCAGGACTGGGAGGCGTGGGGCAGGCTGGCCGTGGAGGTGCGGGTCTGCTGCATTGGTGGAGCTCAGAACAGCTGCTCCAGGGTGGGGACAGCAGCATTGGGGGCCACGGGTGGCCAGGAGAAGCTGTCCACTGTGGGAGCCTGCGGTGTGCTGGCAGGGGCTTGGGGCTCAGGTCCGAGGGGCACTGGATGGGGGGGCAGTGGGTGAAGAGGGTGCCCAGTGCTGCCCCACTGCTTCCAGACAGGCCCTGTGGGGGAACAATTCCCAACACCCCTGCCCTTTGCCTTGGCCTCCCAGGCTGCCTTCTGGGAGCTCTGGGCTGCGTCTGTAAGTCACACTGTAGATGTGTTGGCACCAGCCGCCCCCCAGTTAAAATTCTTGCTGTCTTGCGGCCTGTGTCCTAGGAAGGTCCACCTAACGGGCGTGCCCCCCTGGGAACGGAAGCCTGGGTGTGGGCAGGGGCAGAGTGTGCTTAGGAGGAGCCTGGGGACCCCCACGAGGGCCAGCAGAGGGCCAGAGTCAGGGGGCCTGCCTCGTGGCTGAGAGCTGGATGAGGCCCTGGACTGTGTCCTTCCCTGGAGCCTGTGGGCATGGAGGGGAGCACAGCTCTGGGCCTGAGCAGGGGCTTTCTCTGGGGGCCACATACTGTCTCGCCTTCGGGCCATGACCAGAGCCTGCATGGCCTGGCCAGGATGGTACCCACGTCCTTGAGGATGGCACGGGCTGGGAGGTGCCCCACTCCCCGCCCGCCTTGTCCTGCCCCTAATGTCCGTAAGCTCGTCCAAAGGCTAGTGTGGGCCCAGCCCAGCGTCCACTCCTGTCAGCCCCCTGGGGATCTTCAGGGGTCCTGCCCACTGGGAGTTTGTCCAGGGTAGATGCTGTCGTTCCTGCCCAGGTCCACCTTGAGCACGTCTGTTTCTGCCAGTGGGAATTGTGTGGCCACCTCAGAGCCCTGTGAAGCCCCGGCTGTGGTGGATGTGGGTCGAGGGTCCTGCCCTGACCCTCAGGAGCCGGCAGGGAGGGCTCTGGGGCTGTGGCTGGTTTTTGCTGATGGGTCTATCACTGTGGTTCCAGCTGCTATAGTAACCCAATGGAAAGTTCCTTGTCAAAAACCCCCTGTGTGTGGTGGAGCGGCCCCTCCCCTGCCCGAGCCCCAGGTGCCCAGCGGGGCGTGTCTGCACAGTTGCCCAGTGCTGCCCCACGTGGTGGGGAGCTGGTGTGGTCCAGCCCCCCCTTGCCTGCCCTGTCTCCCCAGGGACTCCAGCTGTAGGGGTGTGGGCACAGGGGATGTGGGACTGCCCCCGTGGCTCTCACACCCACTCAGGGTGCATGCACACGTCTGCGCCAAGGCTGGGGAAGAGTGTCCACTTTGTGGGGCCTGTGTCTGCAGCCTGTCTCCAGGGTCCCTGGGGGCCTACTGGTGAGGCCAGGTTTGGACCAGGCCAAGGGGACCACTGAGCATGGGATGGACGTTCCAGCCAGACTGGTCGAGGGGCACCTGGGTCCCTCCGTCCTCCCTGAAGAAACGTTTCCAAACCCAGGTTCACACAGCCGTCCCTGACGGAGAGAGTCCCTCCCGCCTTCCCAGGTCCATCAGGGCAGTGTCCCAGCCTGAGTGGGGAGCAGGTGCTGGGGTGCTGTGGGGTGTGGGTGCTGTGGGGTGTGGGGTGCTGTGTGGTGTGTGATGTGAGGTTGAGGTGCTGTGGGGTTGAGGTGATGTGGGGTTTGGGGTGCTGTAGGATTGTGTCATGTGGGATGATATGGGGTGATGTGGGTTGTGGGGTGATGTGGGGTT
>NW_021859896.1:0-955 GCF_006229205.1 Suricata suricatta | reverse complement strand
TTTTTTTTTTATACGAAGTCTTTGAAACCAAGTATGTATTTGTACCTGGAGTGCATCTCCATTGGGACCAGCCACACTGTCATAACCACATGTGGCCGGTGCCACCCAGTTGTACGGGAGGCTGAGGAGCAGAATCTATAGCAACACTGATTAGTCTTCAACTCCTGATTGGTCAAAAGAAATGAGCCACAGGACAGAAGAAACTATCTATACTGGAATAAGCAGTAGTTTGTCTGAAGAGCCTTTGGCCATGACAAGAGGTTCAGCTCCTGCCTGATAATAGATGAAGATAATAAGCACCAGAAGGAAGGAATTCTGACCCTTTCTTCGTTCAGTCTAACAGATACTTATCACACATCTATACTCAGAGAGGCTTTTTCCTGTTGTGTGTTTTTTTTTTTTTAATTCCTCACACATGCTGTCTTCTGTACCCTGCTGACATAGAATCACGGAAAAATGACAGAAACTGAGGTATGGGGTAACTTGATAATTTGATTTTTAAAAATACCAAAAATATCCATTCTTCTCCCAATATTCGTACATAATCTCAAATCATTATGGAAGTGGAGAATTATTATGTTTTTATGTTTTTATTATTTTTTTATTTTGAGAGACAGACATGAGCAGGGGAGGGGCAGAGAGAGAGGGAGACACATAATCTGAAGCAGGCTCCAGGTTCTGATCTGTCAGCACAGAGCCCAACACAGGGCTCAAACCCACCTACTGTGAGATCATGACCTGCGCTGAAGTCGGACGCTTAACCAACTGAGCCACCCAGGGGCACCGGAAGTGGAGAATTTTAAATAACAGAAAATAAGGACCAAAACTCAAAAGAAAGATTATTTCAATTAAAAGAGTCAGTATAGGGGCGCCTGGATGGCTCAGTCGGTTAAGCCTCCGGCTTCAGCTCAGGTCAGATCTCACGTTCGTGGGTTCGAGCCCCGCCTCAGGCTCT
>NW_021859895.1:0-955 GCF_006229205.1 Suricata suricatta | reverse complement strand
GTTCATGGGTTCGAGCCCCGCATGGGGCTCTGTGCTGACAGCTCAGAGCCTGGAGCCTGCTTCAGAGTCTGTATCTCCTCTCTCTGCCCTTCCCCTGCTTACACTCTGTCTCTCAAAAATAACTAAACATTAAAAGATTAAAAAAAAACTGTATAGAATTCTGCACATTTATGGAGGAAGCCAGGAACCACAGGTGCTTCAATGGGGCCAAATGGACAGTGACACTGAGTGGTCCCTAGATTCAGTTCGAGGGAGAAAGGAATGAGTAGACCTCAGATTTTGGATCTCAGGTGCAGATTCTGTTAACAACAGCAATAATAGCAACACACAAATTCTTTCGTCTCATGTGGCCACTGCACTTGCTCTTACTTTTACCCTAAATATGTCCATTTTCACAGGCTGACTACTCCTAGTCACCCACCCTCTGTGAGCTTGCCCCCACCACTGGGCACTCTCCACTATATCGCTCTGCTTTAATGCATTCATGGCTTTTACCACCATCTGAATTTATCTTATTATTCAAGTATTTGTTAATGGTTTCTTCATAGTGGCGGTAAATGTTTAACAACTGGCAGTGGGGGAAGGGAAATGACAGTAAATACATTTAACACACAACTTTCAAATAATAAGAAAATATCCAATACTTTTTATTATAAATTCCATATAGTCAATCAATTTTCACAGAATGCCTTTGAGGGGGTTTGCCAAACTCTTGTTCTGTAGCCAAACTATACTTGCAGTAGAACCATGATTTGACCAATAGGGTTGCATCCCAATCTGCTCTTTTCCCAATAAAAGAATTGTCATTAGATCAGACATATCTGCTATTGAATGCTTTCTCATGCTCACACAAATTATGTTTACTAAATTTAATTTCGCTTCAGCACTAATGGTTGCAACAGCATTAGTCATCATTTCAGATTTTTGTGTAGTTGCAAAGATTGGAACATTGCTT
>NW_021859894.1:0-955 GCF_006229205.1 Suricata suricatta | reverse complement strand
TTGTCATAGGACTTGATGATCATTGGTGATCAGTTTTTTCATGGAGACATTTACATGGTAGGTGACTTAAAGTGTACACATTTATGCATGTACATACACTGACTTCTCTTTCTTCATGTCTTTTTTTATTTCTCTATGTTGAAAATCCAAAGCACTCAGAAAGAAGTCTCTCCTTGCTTGCTAAGAGGATGATATTTCAACTCCATTTCTCCATATGAAAGAATCCTTTTTAGAATTTGAAAATGGATAAAATGAATGTGTCATCTCTTGAAGTTGGAGTTGGGGGTCTATACTTCTTCCTAAGCAACCAGTTTCAGTTTGGTTATACCTCATGGGAGTTAAATCTCATTATGAAAATCTGAATTCTACCTACAGGACTCCATGAGGCGCCTCATATACAATCCACATTGCTAGGCACTGTGAAGTCACAGAAAAATGCAAGATATCACTCTTGGGTGCAAGGATTATAAAAAATATGCACATATATATCAAACTAAAATACAAGGCCATGTGCACAGGGGAACACACAGGTGAGGAGGAGATAAGAGTTGTGTCAATTGTAGAAGAAGAAAATCCTTTACAGTATTGTGCAAAGGGAAGATTTAAGAGTGAAATAGATCATTAGTGGAGTCATTATAGATAGGATTTGGATATGCAGAGAGAAGACATGAACTTCAGGTATGTTAGTAGATGGATAACTATCTTACTAAATGACTCATTATATGAGAACTTTATCCAGTATAGAGTTTCTTTCTTTCTTTATTTTTCTTTATTTTTATTTTTTAAATAGTTTATTGTCAGACTGGTTTCTATAAAACACCCAGCGCTCTTCCCCACAAGTGCCCTCCTCCATTACCACCATCTCCCTTCCCCCTCCACTTTCAACCCTCAGTTCGTTTTCAGTATTCAATAGTCTCTCAGGTTTTGCGTCCCTCTCTCTTCCCAACTCTCTTTC
>NW_021859893.1:0-955 GCF_006229205.1 Suricata suricatta | reverse complement strand
CGCGCAGAGTAAGGGGTACGGCAGAGCACCAGGCGGTCTCCGTGACTGTCCTCCGCACAGACTTTCTGAATGAAGTTGCTTGCACACTTAAATCAGTGCCTTCTAGAAGAATGGCTTTCCTTTCTCCTACACATAGTCGAAATACTCAAACATCTCCAAATTTAGTAACTTTAATAAAAGGTTATTAGTTCCTCTGCTGTACTGAAAAATTGTAATTTTTCAACTGAAATTTTTTTCCTTTCTATCTAACTTAGCTGTGTCGGGTACTTTTTATCTTTCAGTCTATATTGCCAATTCAAAAAAGTGATTACTGGGTCTATAATTTGATATACTGTAAAGGTGCACTTTATTATTCTTTGCTTGTGTTTACCATGTCTAACAGCTGATCTAGTTAATCACAGGTTCATGTGTTTTTGTGTAAAAATTTATCACTTGTTCAGAATCCTTCACTTTGTTTCTGAAATGGAGTGATGGTGAAACTGCATTTTGGTTAAAAAGGTAGGAACTGATCACCAGCATTAATTTTTCTGATTTTCCTCTGTTCTCTAGTTATGGCTGCAAAGTCATGTTCAGCATTTAAATGTGGCTCATCCTGATGTATCTTCAACAACGTAATTCCTTGAAATCTTTTATATGGGATATAACTGTATGCCTACAGAGAACCACGATATTAATACTTAAGTGATCTAAGTACTGCAAAGCCTTAACTAAGTCTGTCCTTTCTTAATACTGTACTTCTCTCTGAGCCAGCTGCAGTGTCAGGAGCAGGCCTGCTCCCGAGGGGTATCGAGACTGTTACCTTCCAGTAAACCACCATGTATGGTCACTAACGTCTAACTCTTGTAGATGGGTGCTAAAACTGGATTACGTTTTTAACCACTGAGACAGACAGACAGACAGTAGGCGTGTCTCATACAAATGAGATAGCACATGGCTGTTGGGGTTTTTTGTTTTT
>NW_021859892.1:0-955 GCF_006229205.1 Suricata suricatta | reverse complement strand
ATAAATAGCTGCAAATATAAAAGTTAGGATGAGAAAGGATGAAGAAAATGCCATAACCTTGGTTTTAATTAATTTTTGTCAGTTAGTTGCTATTGGGTGAAGTTCTCACTAAAAAGAAGTGTAACCACACTAAGATACTATTTCACACGCACTAAAATGGCTGTTATTTAAACAAAACAAAATAACCAGTGTTAGTGAAGATGTGGAGAAAGTGTAACCCTAGGGCATTGTTAATGGGAATGTAAGATGGTGCAGCAACTATGGAAAATAGTATGATTGTTACTTGAAAAATTAAACATGGAATTATGATATGATTCAACGATTCTAGTTCCAGGACCCAAGTATTTGTACACTCATTTCATAGCAACATTATTCCTAATAACCCAAAGTTGGAAGCAATCCATTGACACATGAATGGATGAAGGAAATGAGATACACACACACTGTGGAATATTATTCAGTCTTAAAAAAGAAAGACATTTAGATACATGCTGTATCATGAATGAACCTTAAAAGCATTATGCTAAATGAAAAAGCCAGTCACTAAAGAGCTTCTTATGAGGCTCCTAAAGTAGTCCAAGTCATACAGACAGAGAGTTTCCAGGAAGTAGGGTAAGGAGGGCGGGATAGGAAGTCACTATTTGATTAGCACAGAGTTTCCAGTCGGGGAACATGAAAAACTTGAGGACAGATAGTGAAGGTACTTAATGCCACCACACTGTACCCTTAAAAAGGACTAACATGATGGAAAACTAATACGATAACACAAAATGTGTCATGTTATCTTGTAAAGAGAGAACGATGGCTCTGAAACTGTAAGATGCTTTATATACAAACCAAACCAAACCATGCAAACCCTGCAACATATGCTGTTTCGGATACAAACCCCATGTCACTATCCCTAATAACTAAAATTGTTATAAAAATCTTTCAGACTTGTTAAAAAATATTTCAG
>NW_021859891.1:0-955 GCF_006229205.1 Suricata suricatta | reverse complement strand
TACTCATCTGCCTCTCCTCCGGCCACGATTGCGCAAAAGCAGAGCTATGGGACCCAAAGTTGCCCTCCCTTCTGACCTTTCTAATCTCTTTTCAGGAGCCCTACTCCATGATTCTCTAAAGGGGGCAGTTTTTATTTCCATAGGGTTTTAATTGATTTAGACCAGAAATTAGTATGTAACCCACAATCCCAGATATATAGTGAGACAGATCAACCTGTCACTTATTTCATTAGCTACAATTTAATTATAAGCAGAAATTCTTTACAGTTGTATTTCCAGTAGCCCTTGATGTTCAAAGTATAAAGACAACTTTATTGGTGGCAGCAAAGCTTTCAGGAAGAGCTTCTGCAAAATCAAACTTGGAAAATTCAAGAGTCTGCAAGAGACAGCTTCAAAGGTATGAGCAGCCGAATCCTTAATATCCAACTTTTACTCAACAAATATCTGGTAAAGGCCTTTTGTCGCTGTGGCATGATGCTCAAAGTAAAGGACAGAGAGACCCCTGTCCCATGAGGGAGTGTGCATGCCAATGAAAGACCAACAGAGACATGACTTACACTAATAAAGATGTGACGATAAATGTAGGTAAACATGAAAGATAAGTGCAAAAAGCTACTAAGGAAGTACTGTAGCTGTGCAGGAGTTAGGGGTAGTCCTCTGAGGAAGGAACGTTTAGGTCAAGATTTAGAAGCTGAGAAATGGACCTGGGCTAGCATAGGCATGATTTTAGAATACAGGACTACCAAGAAGGAAGTCTTGAGCTAAACAGGAGCAAACCAAAAAAACTGAAAGGCCAGTGTGGCTGAGCACAGTGAGGGCTGACAGGAATTGACATGCAGTGGTGAAGGTAAGGATTTTGGCCATTATCTGTAGAGCAAAGGGAAGCCATGAAAGGGTCTTCTGGAAATGAGTGGCATAATCAGCTTTGTACTGTTTAATGATCCTTCTGGCTATC
>NW_021859890.1:0-955 GCF_006229205.1 Suricata suricatta | reverse complement strand
ACCCAGTAACCCACAGGAGCCACTAACAGTTTTGAGCCACCACGTGCTGCTGCAGAGCAGGACAGTCCCCTCTAAAGGCCCCGTTATCACCCACACTACAGAAGAGGTAGCTGGAGCATAGCCTTGTCAACCACCACCAGAGGTGCCTCCAAAACGACAGTGCCTCTTTTCTTTCCACCTCCATCCCACCTTCTAAACTATTCCAAGTGCTCTCTGTTGACAGAATCTACCTGGTACTCAGGTAGGCAGGAGGTCAAGAAAATACACTTTACTAGTTTCTACCCCCAGCATTACAGAGGAAAACACAGCAGGGCAAGTATGAGGGTGATGGGCAAAGGATGTTTGAACCCAGTCTATATCTGTCACTGTTTTAAGCATTTAAATGCATTATCTCATTTCATCTTCACGATTCAGTACAACTGATACTAGATTTATTTCAGTTCTACAGATGAAGAAACTGAAGCAGAGAGACAATAAGTGACTCAGTAAAGTCACTAAGTGGTAACTCTGAGGTCCAGGCTCATAACTACTATTTTATATTGTATAGAAACCTGTCCAAAGTGGGGGTGCCTGGGTGGCTCATTCAGTTAAGCAACTGACTCTTGATCTCGGCTCGGGTCATGTTCTCGCAGTTCGTGGGTTTGAGCCTCATGTTGGATTCTGCACTAACAGCATAGAGCCTGCTTGGAATTCTCTCCCCCTCTCTCTCTACCTTACTCATGTCTCTCTCTCAAATAAATAAATAAATAAATAAATAAACAAACAAACTTTAAAAAAATCTGTCCAAAATGGAAGTTCAGTTTGCAATATTAAGTCTGAGCACATATCAAAACTGATCCTCACCATTAGCCCTAAAAATCAATATCAGCCACTTCCATTTTTTAAAAAAGGGAACACTATGTGTGCCACATTTTTAAAAATTGAAAACATTTTTTAAATTTTTTAAAATTTTATT